>NC_059363.1:1737500-1816316 GCF_019703515.2 Myxocyprinus asiaticus | reverse complement strand
ATCTGGGTGGTGGAAGACTAATTTAATTTAAATTGTTAAATTACTTTGATTTTATTGTTAGCATTTATTTCTGCACAATGAACCGACAAGTTGTAATTCCAAATAGGATGATTTTACTTACTCTATTATAGTAATAAGATGTTTTCTGATAATGTACAGCTATCAGTGCTAAATTATATCCCATTGTAAACAACTTTATTTTTCATTCAGAAAATAAATATTTTAAATTGTTAAAGCAATGCATTGTCTCTTTCTTTTTGTTGTTTTTCTTGAAAGAATGCAATTGTGTTGTCCAAACGGATGCATTGACAAACATGCCTTAAAATTTGTAGTTATTTAGACTTTTGTATCCATATGATGTCATATTGCATGCATAATAATGATACGACTTGTCAGTGCTAGAATTTTCATGTCAGCTACACATTTTATCACTAAATTCACAACAATGGAAGCTAAAATTTGAAATTGGATTCCACATATAAGTGACACCACTATGCAATAAGTGCAGTGTGTCTGTCTTAGCTGTTTGAGAAAATCTAAGGGGGTAATGCCCTCCCCAACACCATGAATCACACTTAATGATCAAAATATATATGTGCTATGGTATTAACATGGTACTCCAAGACACGTCAAAGAATACAATGCAATATGTCAAAAATATATGGTAACAAGATGTTGTGTGTTTGACTTTTGTATTACTTATAATTTAAATGTACACACACAGAGCCACAGAGGGTTAGAACTGACACTATTCTGGGAATTATCATTTTTTGTTGTGGATCATTTAATATGAAAATCATTCATTTCAAATGTTATGAAACTGACAGTTCCACTGCATCATAACTTTATTGCACATTTAATTAAAAATACAAGAATTTTAAGATTTATGACTTAGTACCTGACCAAGTAGAGACAGTTTCTGGACTGCTAAGCTCCACACATTTTCAGCACCCTGATTTATATTAATTGTTATGGTTTAACCTGCTTACTCTCTTTCTATTTTAATCCAAATAAAGCCTCTCATACTAAATTTATAAAGCTCTGAAATAGTTAATATACCAGCTGCATATATGTAGCTTCATCTCCAGCCTGACTGGGATATAGGTTATGGCCTTTCTATATTGTCATTTGTTAACGCTTGAACTCTGCTGGTCCAGAGTAGAATTAAGTTAATGAATTAAGCTGAAAGGGGAGGAGACACCTTAATTCAAAGCTGTATTTAATGGCCCAACCTAGCAGTTGTGTGTATTGTGGCATTGTGTGTAGGTTTATCAAAATGGAGCTCAGTCAAGGTACAATTGTGGTTCTCATGTGTGCTGTTTTTGGTCTGTGCAGTGCATGGCAGAGTTTGGGACAATTTCAAGATCCCAAATCGGATCCAGCTTCTGTGGTGTCTTCATCCAGAGGTCCTGTCTTTTCACCTGCTGGTCTTCGGAATCATAAACCGATGGCTGCTCCATATCAGAGTGCTTTGAGTGATGTTTCCAGAGGGCTTGTGCAAGAGCCTCTTGGTGTTCAGACCAAGCAGCTACTGCAAGGTCCAGTGAAGCCATTGGACTGGAGATACCCCATTGTTCCTGAAGTACTGAGTGAGTTGGCAGTGGACTTTCAGTTGAGGCAGCCCATTACTCCTAGCAGTGTAGCTGTTCGATGTGGAGAGAGAGTGCTACTCGTAGAAGCAAAGCGAGACTTGTTTGGTAATGGTCTCTTGATCCAGCCATCTGGCCTTACTTTGGGAGGCTGTTCTGCAGTTGGTGAGGACTCTGATTCGAAGGTTCTCATCTTTGAATATGAGCTACAGGACTGCAACAGTGTGCTGATGGTGAGGACTCCGTACACCACTCTTGTTTGCTATAGCTGAGTATGAACATCTGTAACCACCAGTCCTTTTTACAGCTGACTGAAGATGAGCTCGTCTACATCTTTGCCCTTACGTACACCCCTGAGCCATTTGCTGGAACTCCGATTCGCAGGGCTAATAGTGCCAACATTGGCGTTCAGTGCCATTATTCAAGGCAAGTGATCTTGTAACACTCAGCTCCAAGTCATGTATTTCTAAGGGGAGTATTACTATAGCTTGTACTTCTAGGCTTTGTTAGACCCATCATTAAGCATGGAACTTGGTGTAAAACCTGTTCCTTGTCTACTTGCCTTCAAGGCAAGTCTGTTCATTTGGCAGCAGAGCTGGTGACATTGCAGTAGTAGCTTTGAAGCCTACAAGCTAACTGCAATTAGCCTTCCTATGAGTTGCCCTTAAAATATTTGGCTTCACTGCTGACTAAATGTAGATGGTAACTCATTGAGGCTGAAAGTGAACCATTGACCATGTTACTTTATAAATGCAGAGGCTCAAGTAAGTGAGTTATTTCTCTGAAGTGGCTAATCCACATGCAAGCATGGCTACTTAACTGAGTACACAACACAATTTGGCAGCCATATTGGTTAATCCCTGGGACTCTCTCGAGTACAGCTCTCCTTTGACTGAGGAAAGGTAAACTGGACATTTGCTGGAATTGTTTTAAATCTGCAGTTTTTCAATAATTCTAGCATAGGTTTATGTCTTAGCTCACTGTAAATTGCACAAGCTTGTTACCTTAACCACATGGCATGCCCTGGCAACCACCCTAAACATTTGGCAGTTTTTGCCTGAAGCACAGCTCTCCTTGTCAAACCACAGGTTTCAGAATGTGAGCAGTAATGTCTTGATGCCTGCGTGGGTCCCTTTTGCTTCAGTGGCGGCTGGGGAAGAAGTCTTGGTTTTCTCCTTGAAGCTCATGACTGGTTTGTATTGAATCCAAATTCAGTTTTGTGACTGGCTGTATCTGAAATGCTGCATCTCTTGCAGATGACTGGTCCTTCCAGAGGCCTTCCAACTTGTATTTCCTGGGTGACATTATTAAATTTGAAGCCTCCGTGAATCTGTTCAATCATGGTCCCCTACGTGTTCTTGTGGACAGTTGTGTGGCCACTCCATTGCCTGATGTGCAAGCTCAGCCAAAATATTCCTTTATTGAGAATCATGGGTAAGATTTGTTCTGCAATAGTTGACCTCCAGCTAGGTCCAGGAGGTAATGCCTGGCAGCCAAGAGTTTTTGGATTATTGAATGTTTGGTGTAGGGTTGCATCAAGTGTTGGGTGTAGGTGACTGTCTTTCTGTGGGACTCCAAACAAACCCAATTAATGCAGTGACTGCCACAACTGGTGGTTGTCTTGTGGACTACTTGATACCCCTACAAATTGCTCTTGGTAATGCCACCATCTGTTTTCAGGTGCTTTGTGGATGGCAAGTCTACAGGTTCCAGCTCCTACTTCCTGCCTCAAACTCGGACTGACCAACTGCAGTTCCAGCTTGAAGCCTTCCTGTTCCAGCAAGGAGACCATCCCTCTGTATGTAGAAATGTGGATCATGAGTTGATTCACTCTTGCAATCAGTTTTGTGACTTCTGTTGCTCTTGCAGATCTACATCACATGCATTCTGAAGGCCACTCTTGCCTCCACACCCACTGATGCCCAGCACAAGTCTTGTTCCTTCTATTCCAATGGGTAAGCTTGCCATGTTGAGTGTGCTTAAGCTGGAGGTGCAGTGTCTGACCATCTAAATTGCAGGTGGTTTGCTGCTGATGGCAATGACCAAGTCTGTGGCTGTTGTGACTTGATGTGTGGAGCAGACAGTTTGAGTGCCCCTGCTGGCTATGGAGGTTGGTAGAATGCATTTCTAAGGTGTCCCTAAGAGGAGTTTCTTAACTTTGTTCTTTTCTAGGTCCTCAGTGGGAAGGGAAGACCACCTTTGGTCCCATCATGGTTCAAGGGCAGAAAAAGACTGGGTTTCAATAAAACTGGCAAAATGGGCCATATTCCTTTTACTCTGTTTGGCTTTGTGTTTTTCATGTGACTCTGAACTACTACTAGGAGAACTGGTTTGAGTAGGTAATTGGTTTTTTTTTTTTTTTTTTTTCCCCCCATTGGTTCTCAATATCCCATGTACCATCAGCCCAGTTATGCCTGTTTAGTCTTTGCTTTGTATTAAACTTATGACTGCTGTTCATTAACAGTTTACACAAGGATTTTTGTGACTGTTTTCTGGCATCAATTAAGCTGATGAAAGTTTCATGATGGTTTGAGTTTCCAAGTGTTGACACTATTCTTCCATTTAACTCCAGTGCATTATCTCAGATGCTTCAAATGATGTGGGGGAAAGACTGGTTTGGAAACCCTTTGTGAAAATTGGCATTAACCTACTGTAGTGTCCCATGACTGTTTTTCCCCTGTATGTTTACCAAGTGAGAAATATTTTCAGGCCTTTTCTTTACATATGCTTAAGGTAGCTTTACTCTGTTCCTGTAGACAAAGTTGGCTGAATGGTGTTCTACACTTCTGACTGAACTTTTTGACCAATGCCAGTTCTTTCAGAAAACTAACATATTTAACTTGGATATAAATTTAACTCTTTACCCCCTGATAGCATTTGCTGAGCTTCAGAAAATGTGACTTGCTTTATGATGCTGAAATTTGAGATGACTAAGCTCAGTTGGTCATTAAAAGTTGCTGGACATAATGCAGTTGTGATGGTAACAATTGTTTAAAATGGCCTCTTGAATATCAGGAATGTATCCTACAGTATATAAACACTGATTACACTGCAGTGTTTCTTTAATAGCTGTGCGCCCTGCATATACACATGGATGGCCCTTTTATACTAAGGATGCGTTTACAACAATGGTGTCCTAAACTGAAGTTTTTCCTTGTTTTTGAAGAGTTTCACATAGTTGTCAATGATCCGTTCACAAAAATGACTAAACACTGTATGCATGCCAGGCAAGTAGTCATAGCCAGTAGTTGCATTTGTAAAGAAATGCTACATGCCTGCACAGAAGTATTCTTCCACAGAGCAGTGAATACAAACAATGAAGCTGGTGAATGCATTGAGCAATTTTGTCTGGATGGACAATGAGGTTGCTTTACTCTGGAGAAGTGTCAAACTCAACCTTGAGCAGCACACACACAGTCCTTCATTCCACCATTGTCATTCTGAATGTCTCTTAAGTTGTTTTGAAGTACTCGCATGCATGCCTATAGACTGAACCCATAATGTGCATGACCGCATCATTTTCAATAACTTGCACTTTGAAACCCATTTTTAAGTTTGCATTTTCAGGCCCCAAAACACCATTGTGTAAACAAACAGCCAAAATGCATAGTTTTAGTTGAATGTCGTGTAAACCTACCCTAAGACTGAAAGTTTCCCCCACTACTTGGTGCAGGTTTCCAGCTTGAACAGGGCCATGACAATTTGCTTTTGGGTCAGAACCGGTGACGACCTGTGATAGGACTGTAATATTGGTCCTGATGTTTTGCCTATCAGAAGGGTAACTGCTCTCTTGATTGCAATTCCTCTTCTGATTGCTTTTATTTGTGAAATTAAAATGACAGTAAGCTGGCTAATTTCAATGAATCTCCCCATTTTACTAAAACTTTGTAGGAAAAAATTAGGAACATCTGGGAGGCGAATTAGTGATAAACACACATTTCTGCATGGAAACGGCTTAAGGGCAGATTTATTTTGCAATAAACCAAAACAGACTTTTTTTTAAGGCATGACGTCATCACGCACACCATTTTTAACGATAAAAGGCCATTTGAATGGAAACACGCAGAAGATAGCAAATTTCGCAAAATTTGTTTTACGCATTTTCACTTTGTCTAACAAAATAGCACGAAAAGTGGCTGGAAACTAGGCTAGTGTCTCTGCATATTAAGATGGACTAACAGTGTTGAACTAGGGCTGTCAACTGATTAAAAATGTAATCAAATTCATTTGGTTGTCACATCAAACTGTTAAAGCTTGCAATGTTGCTTAAATTCATACTCTTTGCAAGCCAGGATTGTGTGTGGGATTTTTCCATTGACTTTGCTAGAGCTTGTGTCTGACGCACATCAATAACATTTCAAGTGTGCGAGGTTAGTTCATTGTCTTTTAATGTAGTTTGAGTCTTTGAAAAATTCATTAAGATCCTGGCATTTGGAATCACATCTGCCCATTGTAAAGGTGTCTGGGTTTGTTCCTGGCAGGTTGCAGATGCCGTAACCCATCCCTAATCCTAACCAATGCAAGGGAAAGGTGTTAATTTTGCAATTCCATTTGGTGGTGCAGATATTATGCTTAAGTGTGCAAGCAAGAATCTTGACTCATAAGTTCTGTCAATGAAAACACATGACATTTTACATCTCTGACTTGTCCTTTAGTTTATTGATGTCAAACTTTCCTACACAAGTGTCAGGTTTTTTATCATTGCTTCAAGACTTTCCAAAAGGTCTCTTTTTATACCTGAAACATGTTTAAAATGGACTTTTGGGTTATAGTGTAGCCAAAGACCACACTTCAGGTCAAACCCTTATTTGGCTGGTTTAATGTCATGTAGGGTGTGTCTGTACCATATTTCTCAGAGACTTCCATTCCTGCACTGCAGTTTCACCATGTAAAATCAGCAAAAAAAGAAATGTCCATTTTTCAGGACACTGTATTTTAAACAAATTTGTAAAAGTCCAAATAACTTTACAGATCTTTATTGTAAAGGGTTTAAACAATGTTTTCCATGCTTGTTCAATGAACCATAAACAATTAATGAACATGCACCTGTGGAACAGTCGTGAAGACACTAACAGCTTACAAACGGAAGGCAATTAATGTCACAGTCCTAAAAACTTAGGACACTAAAGAGACCTTTCTACTGACTGGAAAAACACCAAAAGATGCCCAGGGCCCCTGCTCATCTGCGTGAACGTGCCTTAGGCATGCTGTATGGTTGCATGAGGACTGCAGATGTGGCCAAGGCAATAAATTGCAATGTACATACTGTGAGATGCCTAAAATAGCACTACAGGGAGACAGGAAGGACAGCTGATCAATCTCACAATGGCAGACCACGTGTAACAACACCTGCGCAAGATCGGTACATCTGAATATCACACCTGTGCGACAGGTACAGGATGGCAACAACAGCCCAAGATACATCAGGAATGCACAATCCCTCCAGTTCTCGGACTGTCCACAATAGGCTGAGAGAGGCTGGACTGAGGGCTTGTATGCCTGTTGTAAGGCAGGTCCTTACCAGACATCACCGGCAACAACTTCGCCTATAGGCACAGACCCACCTTAGCTGGACCAGACAGGACTGGCAAAAAGTGCTCTTCACTGACGAGTCATGGTTTTGTCTCACCAGGGGTGATGGTCGGACTAACGGAATGAGCGTTACACCAAGGCCTGTACTCTGGAGCGGGATTGGTTTGGAGGTGGAGGGTCCGTCATGGTCTGGGGTGGTGTGACACAGCATCATCGGACTAAGCTTGTTGTCATTGCAGGCAATCTCAACACTGTGCGTTACAGGGAAGACATCCTCCTCCCTCATGTGGTACCCTTCCTGCAGGCTCATCCTGACATGACCCTCCAGCATGACAATGCCACCAGCCATACTGCTCGTTCTGTGCATGATTTCCTGCAAGACAGGAATGTCAGTGTTATGCCATTGCCAGAGAGCCAGGATCTCAATCCCATTGAGCACATCTGGGACATGTTGGATCGGAGGGTGAGGGCCAGGGCCAGGGCCAGGGCCAGGGCCAACCCCCCCCCAAGAAATGTCCGGGAACTTGCAAGTGCCTTGGTGGAAGAGTAAGGTAACATCTCACAGCAAGAACTGGCAAATCTGGTGCAGTCCATGAGGATGAGATGCACTGCAGTACTTAATGCAGCTGGTGGCCACACCAGATACTGACTGGTACTTTTGATTATGACACCACCCCCCAGGGACACTTTATTCCATTTCTGTTAGTCACATGTCTGTGAAACTTGTTCAGTTTATGTCTTAGTTGTTGAATCTTTATATGTTCATACAAATATTTACACGTGTTAAGTTTGCTGAAAATAAAAGCAGTTGAAAGTGAGAGGATGTTTCTGAGTTTATTTCTGTCTTTGTTTAGTACAGTTTATTTGATTATTGTACTTTCACTGTCTCCTGTTTTTTGGTGATTTACATTCTGTGCATATTGCCCCCTACTGGGCAGGGAGGATAATTTATTATTTAAAAAAAGGACTTAAATATTGATCTGTTTCTCTCCACCTATCATACCACTTCTGAAGATATCAGTTTAACCACTGGATTACTTTTATGCTCTTTTTGTGGATTTTGCAGCTTCAAAATGTTGGCACCCTTCACTTGCATTGTATGGACCTAAAGAGCTGAGATTTATTAATTTTTTTTCTCCCCAATTTGGAATGCCCAATTCCCAATGCACTCTATGTCCTCGTGGTTGTGTAGTGACTCTCCTCAATCTGGGTGGCGGAAGACTAATTTAATTTAAATTGTTAAATTACTTTGATTTTATTGTTAGCATTAATTTCTGCACAATGAACAATGAACAGACAAGTTGAAATTCCAAATAGGATGATTTTACTTACTCTATTATAGTAATAAGATGTTTTCTGATAATGTACAGCTATCAGTGCTAAATTATATCCCATTGTAAACAACTTTATTTTTCATTCAGAAAAAAAAATATTTTAAATTGCTAAAGCAATGCATTGTCTCTTTCTTTTTGTTGTTTTTCTTGAAAGAATGCAATTGTGTTGTCCAAACGGATGCATTGACAAACATGCCTTAAAAAACAGGACCGTGGCAGTACTTTGTAAAAGTGTGTTTTCATATAATCTATTTATTTTTATTTTTTTCAATTTTAGCTCATTTTATCTTCTTAAAATTTGTAGTTATTTAGACTTTTGTATCCATATGATGTCAAATTGCATGCATAATAATGATACGACTTGTCAGTGCTAGAATTTCCATGTCAGCTACACATTTTAACACTAAATTCACAACAATGGAAGCTAAAATTTGAAATTGGATTCCACATATAAGTGACACCACTATGCAATAAGTGCATTGTGTCTGTCTTAGCTGTTTGAGAAAATCTAAGGGGGTAATGCCCTCCCCAACACCATGAATCACACTTAATGATCAAAATATATATGTGCTATGGTATTAACATGGTACTCCAAGACACTTCAAAGAATACAATGCTATATGTCAAAAATATATGGTAACAAGATGTTGTGTGTTTGACTTTTGTATTACTTATAATTTAAATGTACACACACAGAGCCACAGAGGGTTAGAACTGACACTATTCTGGGAATTATCATTTTTTGTTGTGGATCATTTAATATGAAAATCATTCATTTCAAATGTTATGAAACTGACAGTTCCACTGCATCATAACTTTATTGCACATTTAATTAAAAATACAAGAATTTTAAGATTTATGACTTAGTACCTGACCAAGTAGAGACAGTTTCTGGACTGCTAAGCTCCATACATTTTCAGCACCCTGATTTATATTAATTGTTATGGTTTAACCTGCTTACTCTCTTTCTATTTTAATCCAAATAAAGCCTCTCATACTAAATTTATAAAGCTCTCAAACAGTTAATATGCCAGCTGCATATATGTAGCTTCATCTCCAGCCTGATTGGGATATAGGTTATGGCCTTTCTATATTGTCATTTGTTAACGCTTGAACTCTGCAGGTCCAGAGTAGAATTAATTTAATGAATTAAGCTGAAAGGGGAGGAGACACCTTAATTCAAAGCTGTATTTAATGGCCCAACCTAGCAGTGGTGTGTATTGTGGCATTGTGTGTATGTTTGTCAAAATGGAGCTTTGTCAAGGTACAGTTGTGGTTCTCATGTGTGCTGTTTTTGGTCTGTGTGGGGTATGGGAGAATTTGGGACAATTTAAAGATCCCAAATCAGATTTGGTGGCTTCATCCAGAGGTCCTGTCTTTTCACCTGCTGGTCTTTGGAATCATCAACAGACAGCTGCTCCATATCAGAGTGCTTTGAGTGGTGATTCCAGAGGGCTTGTGCAAGAGCCCCTTGGTGTTCAGACCAAGCAGCTACTGCAAGGTCCAGTGAAGCCATTGGACTGGAGATACCCTGTTGTTCCTGAAGTACTGAGTGAGTTGGCGGTGGACTTTCAGTTGAGGCAGCCCATTACTCCTAGCAGTGTAGCTGTTTGACGTGGAGAGAGAGAGAGCAGTACTTGTAGAAGCAAAGTGAGACTTGTTTGGTAATGGTCTCTTGGTCCAGCCATCTGGCCTTACTTTGGGAGGCTGTTCTGCAGTTGGTGAGGACTCTGATTCGAAGGTATTTCATGTTCAAAGATGAGAACAGGACTGCAACAGTGTGCTGATGGTGAGAACTCCGTACACTACTCTTGTTTGCTGTAGCTGAGTAGGAATGTCTGTAACCATCAGTCCTTTTTACAGCTGACTGAAGACGAGCTTGTCTACATCTTTGCCCTTACATACACCCCTGAGCCATTTGCTGGAACTCAAATTCGTAGTGCTAATAGTGCCAGCATTGGCATTCAGTGTCATTATTCAAGGCAAGTGACTAACTTTCAGCTCCGTCATGGTGACTTTCTAAGGGGAGTATTACTACAGCTTGTGTAGTAGGCTTTGGACACTTAAGCATTGAACTTTGTAAAACCTGTTCCTTGAGACAAAGTGCCTTCAAGGCAAGTCTGTTCATTTGTTGGCAGTTGAAGCAGCTTGCAACTTGACTCCGAAGGCTACTTGCAGTTGCTTGTAGGCTTACTATGAGTTGCCCTCAAAATATTTGGCTTCCCTACTAGCTACTAATCGGTAGGTTACTATGACATCAAGAGAATATTTAAGAACTCTTACTGAATCTCATTGAGCCTGAAAGTGACCATTGGCTATTAAGCATCTTATAGGTGCTAAAGTAAATGGGGTGGGGGGGGGTGTTAAGTGGGTCATCTACATGCAAGCATGGCTACTTTTTATCTGACTACAACAATATGGCTGCCAAATGGTGGTTAATCCTTTGGACTCCATCACAAATCTAGCTTAAACTGAGGAAGGGTAAACACAATGTTATTGTTTAAAGTCTGCTGTTTTAACAGTCCTTGAGCATAAGTGTTATCTTGCGTAAGCTTTATCACCTTGGCTGCCACATAGCAATGCCATGGCCACCACCCTAAACATCTGGCAGTTTTTGCCTGAAGCACATCTCATTCTCAAACTGCAGGTTTCAGAATGTGAGCAGTAATGTCTTGATGCCCATGTGGGTCCCTTTTGCTTCAGTGGCGGCTGGGGAAGAAGTCTTGGTTTTCTCCTTGAAGCTCATGACTGGTTTGTATTTAATCCAAATTCAGCTTTGTGACTGGCTGTATCTGACATGCGGTTTCTCTTGCAGATGACTGGTCCTTCCAGAGGCCTTCCAACTTGTATTTCCTGGGTGACATTATTAAATTTGAAGCCTCTGTGAAGATGTTCAATCATGGTCCCCTACGTGTTCTTGTGGACAGTTGTGTGGCCACTCCATTGCCTGATGTGCAAGCTCTGCCAAGATATTCCTTTATTAAGAATCATGGGTAAGATTCGTTCTGCAATAGTTGAAATCCAGCTAGGTCTAGAAGGTAATGCCTGGCAGCCATTGATTTAAATGTTCTGTGTTTGGTTTAGGCAAAGGTGTCTGTCTCAGACTCCAACAAACCCAATTCAGTGTGACCTCTATAACCCCAGACTTTCGGCAACCGGGGGGCTTGTCTTGTGGACTACTCTGCAATCCTTTATTGCTCTTGCAATAACACAATCTGTTTTTAGGTGCTTTGTGGATGGCAAGACTACAGGTTCCAACTCCTACTTCCTGCCTTGAACTCAGAGTGACAAACTACAGTTCCAGCTCTAAGCCTTCCTGTTCCAGCAAGGAGACCATCCCTCTATGTAGGAACTGGATCATGAGTTGACGCACTTCAAGCTTTTTTTTTTTTTTTTTTTTGCATCCCATGTGCCATCAGCCCAATTATGCCTCTAATGGAAGTTTACCTCATTGATGTCTTATTCACTCCATCTGTATCTTAAGATGGACTGCCAACTGATCTATTTAAAGTCATGAGACCTAGTTAAATGGTTGAGTGAAGTGCATTGATCCTGGCATTTGGAGTCCCCTCTGCCTATTTTAAAAAGGTGCCTAGGTTTGTTCCTGGCAGCAGATGCCCTAACCAATGCAAGGGGAGAGATGTTTTGCCACACCAGTTGGTTGTGCAGATCACAAGTGCGCAATAAAGCCAGACACTTGATGCATGTTTTCTGTCCATGAAAACAGTCTAGACTGACTTGTCCTACATTTTGTCAAACATTCCTACAAGTGTTTTGTTCTCATTGCTTCAAGCCTCAAGGGTTTTTATATGCAAGTTTTAAATTGTCTTTGGCTACAATATAACCCAAAAGTTTACACTTCAGACTAAGCTCTCTAGCTGGTTTAAGTCTGTACCATCTTTCCCAATCTGGTTCTTGCACTGCAGTTTCCCTATGAACTTCTGTCCATGTTTAGTTTGCTTTCACTTTGTATTTGGTGCTTTACATGCTGTGCATACTGCCCTCTACAGGGAAGGGAGGCAAATTGGTCTTAAATATTGATCTGTTCCCTTTATCTTGCCACTTAAGTGTAACCATGAGTCATGATTACTTTTCTCCCTTGTGTATGTTGGAGCTTCAAAATGTTGGCACCCATTTACTTGCATTGTATGGACCTACAGAGCTGAGAAATTAAAATCATGTGTTCTGCTAAAGTCTTGCACATCTGGGATGCCAGGGGAGTAAATTTTTTTTTTTTTTTTTTTTTTTAACTATTCCTTCAATGTAAGTGCTCTTAAATTATTAGCTTCACATTTATGCCTTTTTAAACCCTCCAAATTTGCCCCATTCACATCCATTACAGGTACTTCACTGCAAACCTTGATTTTGCTTCAGTTAGAGAACATCAACACTGAGACATGCTGTCAATTGAGCTAAACTTCTCTGATTAATTCCACTCTTAATGTCTTATGAAATGGATGGTACAGAATTGTTGACAAGTTTTCAGAGTCAAGCCAAACAAACCTCGAACAAATGTTTTATCTGTGATTGTAAAGCAAAAAGTTTCAGATGTTCAGGAAGCACTTAAAGTGTTGTAGAATGGTAGATGTATGAACCGTACACTACACATGTAGTAGTTAGTCTACTACATAAAGAATTTACTTGCTGTGTTATGTTTATGCAAGGTTAGTTCTGGTTTAGTGATTTTTATGTCGGTTAGATGTTGGTTAATACTGATTTGGTGCCGTTTTGAGGCTGGTTACTGCTGATTTATGCTGGTTGGTACTGATTTGATGTTGAAGCATAGAAATGCCATTTTATTAAATATTGTTTGTGTGTTTTCAACATTTCTAACAGCTGAGAGACACGCGCGCTGCGAATGAGAAATAATCATGTAGTATGAGGAACATCTCATCACACTCGTGAACTTCCATGAGGAGAAAGACTATCTGACAGAATAGAGTATGTTCTGTTTATCTTGACTCAGTGTGTCTACATAGTTATATTGTGAAGACATGTTGCGGCCTAGGATCTCAAAGCCAGACTTTTGACAATCAGAATAAAGTCTGGTCCACATTACAGCTTATTCTGAACAAGAACCACCCACGCTATGTTCACACAAGCAGTAAAAATATTCTATGGCTTTGTTCACACTTTGTTCAGCTCACAAAAACTTCCCACAAATTCAGTTCAGTTGTATAGCCAGGTTATCTCACTGGTGTTGTATGTAATGACCCAGATGCTCCACTTTGCTCTTGTCCACCACATCACTTTGATGTTACTTTCCTTTTACTTTATTCTCAAAATATTATGAAAAATGACAATTGTAGATTTAAATTGCTAAATTACTTTGATTTTATTGTTAGCATTAATTTCTGCACAATGAACAATGAGCTGACAAGTTGTAATTCCAAATAGGATGATTTTGCTTACTCTATTATAGTAATAAGACTTTTATTTTGTGAATTTTTTCATGAGATTCAACCCCACTTAACCTCAAATATTCAAATCTCAGTATTGCCTTAGAAGATATAATAAATGCAAACTCGGTGGGTTAAATGGTACGATGAAAAACATGATTTTTCTGTGAGGGACAATCACTTTGTTTCATACTGTATGGTGCATCTGAATTCTGCATATCATGAAACTTTTTAATTCCAAAAATTGACCTAAACATATTTGCTGTAAGGGCTGTTCACATCCATCAGTGTGATAGCTTGACTTAGCATATATACTTCACTACTATGAGGCAAAAGTCAATTTATTTTAAAGGATTTTGGAAAGGTTTGTAAAAGCACAATCCTAAAAACCGTTTCTTAATATTTGGTGAATTGGGTTGGTTTTTAGTTTGAACTGGAGGATGGAATTTCAAGACATTTATGAACAAACTGGACTATAAAAGCCCTTCCTTCTATAATGAGCTACTTATATAAAGTATTATATAAAGAATGCATAATAATAGAAAATACTGTTTATATTGCTGATTTTGAGTGTTATTAATTTTTAACCACATTAATTTGAAGGTAATAAAACTAGCAAACTGTTTGCTCCTGATGGAATATCTTGTGATTTGGTTGTGTACAGTGCAAAATATCAGCCGCCATGAATGCGTTTTCTGATAATGTACAGCTATCTGAGCCTGGGCTGCAAGGTCTCATGGGCCATCAACTTTGAAAAAACAAATGTTTATATATGCAGCCTGGTCTCATGAAATTTATGTGAACATGACAACATTTTTGCAATTCAAAATTTATGAGCTGTATATCACGTTTGGGTGAAGGTTTAGAGTGAAATTTCCAGCTTGGGGCACCAAAAGCAAGTACAATGGTGTCATATTCATACGTGGTATTAAGGTGAATTTTATATATATATATATATATATATATTTTTTTTTTTTTTTTTTTTAAACATACCTCCTTAACCTAATACTTTAGCCTAAACCTAACCAATAGTGTTTTAAAATATAAATGAGACATTTAAAAAATTCATCCTTACCAAATCAATGCCTATACTTAACCATTAGTTTTAAAATACTGTATATATGATATATTAAAAAGACATCCTTACCTTATCAATGCCCAAATCTAACCATGCAGAAGTGAAATGAAAAAGAACATTTTCTGAAGCAACCACCCCATTTCATGCTGCTTCTATGACTCTGTAATGTCACATATCAGATTGAGTTCATGGGTAGACTTGAACTGCGGTCCTCCAACTCTGTCCAACACCCTATCAAGTGAGCTACCGTGCAAGCTGTCTGTGTTGGAACGTGTATATATGTAGGTGAGTCTGTAATAAAAGCATCAAAATATGTTTTTGAGTAAAAGTGTGTCGATACCATATAATAACATAAGTGTTTATAAAGTTATAATCAGCCATTTAAGTCATGATTTGAGTGAAAGTGAATAAAACATACAGTTTTTGTAGCACCTCTAGTGTTCATTTCTCCTGAAAACTGCAGGGAATTGTTCCTGGAGACACGTATAACAATTTTTGCAAAAATACATATAGAGACATGTTTTCACTATGAGACCAGGTTGTAAATATGTGGGCCCCACAACTTATTCAAGGCCCCCTCAACAGGTCCCTGTAACCATGAGGGCCCCCAGCCCTCTTATAGGACCCTTTTGCATCCAAAATAGCTACCATCATGTAAAGTCGTTCCAAACAGAATTTCCCAATCAATGACCAAATGATCGCGATTTTTGAGCCTCACACCTTTCAGACCTTCGAAGCTTTCACAATGGAAGGTAAAGTCTTTGAAGAAAATAGGGTGTAGGGATGATCACTTCTGAATGGAACACACCCCATCATACAGATGAGTTAGAAAAGATAGCAGCGCAAGCCAGAACTGCCTGAACTCTTTCTCCAAACTCTTGTGTAGATACTGTAGGAGCCTTCTGTATTTGTTAAATTCTTCAATATTTAAAGTGTTTGATGAAGCTAAGAACACTGACCCCGGGGCCCTTGCTACTCATAATCCGCCCCTGGATGCCACTGTGCAAGAAGTTTGAGAAAATCTAAGGGGGGCAATGCCCTCCCCAACACCATGAATCACACTTAATGATCAAAATATACATGTGCCATGGTATTAACATGGTACTCCAAGACACTTCAAAGAATACAATGCCAGATGTCAAAAACATATGGTAACAAGATGTATAAATTATAATTTAAATGTACACACACAGAGCCACAGAGGGTTAGAACTGACACTATTCTGGAAACTATCATTTTTTGTTGTGGATCATTTAATATGAAAATCATTCATTTTAAATGTTATGAAACTGACAGTTCCACTGCATCATAACTTTATTGCACATTTAATGAAAAATACAAGAATTTTAAGATTTATGACTTAGTACCTGACCAAGTAGAGACAGTTTCTGGACTGCTAAGCTCCATACATTTTCAGCATCCTGATTTATATTAATTGTTATGGTTTAACCTGCTTACTCTCTTTCTATTTTAATCCACATAAAGCCTCTCATATTAAATTTATAAAGCTCTGAATCAGTTAATATGCCAGCTGCATATATGTAGCTTCATCTCCAGCCTGATTGGGATATAGGTTATGGCCTTTCTATATTGTCATTTGTTAACGCTTGAATTCTGCAGGTCCAGGGTAGAATTAAGTTAATGAATTAAGCTGAAAGGGGAGGAGACACCTTAATTCAAAGCTGTATTTAATGGCCCAACCTAGCAGTGGTGTGTACTGTGGCATTGTGTGTATGTTTGTCAAAATGGAGCTTAGTCAGGGTACAGTTGTGGTTCTCATGTGTGCTGTTTTTGGTCTGTGTGGGGCATGGGAGAATTTGGGACGATTTAAAGATCCCAAATCAGATTTGGTAGCTTCATCCAGAGGTCCTGTCTTTTCACCTGCTGGTCTTTGGAATCATCAACAGATGGCTGCTCCATATCAGAGTGCTTTGAGTGGTGATTCCAGAGGGCTTGTGCAAGAGCCCCTTGGTGTTCAGACCAAGCAGCTACTGCAAGGTCCAGTGAAGCCATTGGACTGGAGATATCCTATTGTTCCTGAAGTACTGAGTGAGTTGGCAGTGGATTTTCAGTTGAGGCAGCCTGTTACTCCTAGCAGTGTAGCTGTTCGATGTGGAGAGAGAGCCGTACTTGTAGAAGCAAAGCGAGACTTGTTTGGTAATGGTCTCTTGATCCAGCCATCTGGCCTTACTTTGGGAGGCTGTTCTGCAGTTGGTGAGGACTCTGATTCAAAGGTTCTCATCTTTGAATATGAGCTACAGGACTGCAACAGTGTGCTGATGGTGAGAACTCTGTACATTACTCTTGTTTCATATCATTGAGTATGAATGTCTGTGTAACCACCAGTCCTTTCTTCAGCTGACTGATGATGAGCTTGTCTACACCTTTGTCCTTACTTACACCCCTGAGCCATTTGTTGGAACTCCGATTCACAGGGCTAATAGTGCCAACATTGGCATTCAGTGCCATTATTCAAGGCAAGTGGTTTTGTAACTTTCAGCTCCAAGTCATGGTGATTTCTAAGGGGAGTGTTACTATAGCTTGTACTCTGGTTTTGTTAGACCCATTTAAGCATCAAACTTTGTAAAACATGTTCCTTGATACAAAGTGCCTTTTCAAGGCAAGTCCGGCTAACTGCAAGTAACCTTCCTATTTGAGCTTACCTTAAAAGATTTGGCTACACTACTAGCTGAAATGGTAGCTGGCTACATTGACATTAAGAAAATAAGAACTGACTAACTTTCATTAGCCTAGCTTCCATCCAGTTTTCATGCACTTTGTTTTCGACAAGGTGAGTGCTCTTATTTTTTTGCAGAATTTTCCATCTTTTGCCTGTTTCCCTTCAAATGGCCTTATTGATTTAAAAATGGTGTTTGGTCATTTAGTTTCATCACAAATCCTTAAGTGGTTTCCATACAGAAGTGTTTCACTAATTGTGCCTTTTTGCCTCCCAGATGTCCCTATTTTTTTTCCAAGTTTTGGTAAAATGGGAAGTATTGAATTTATTAAATTTAGCCAGCTTCCTGTCATTTAATTTCACCAATGCAATCACTAGTTGCAATCAAAAGGCAACCATTGCATTCTGTTAGGATTGTAATATTGGTCCTGATGTTGCCACCGGTTTCAACCCGAAAGCGAATCGTCCATGCCCTGTTCAAGCTGGCAACCTGCACATAGTGGGGGAAGCTTTCGGTCTTGTATAAGGACCGTCCACTGACGTGTATATGCTGTGTGCACCGCATTTAAGATCTGTTGCGGTGTTATCAGGATTTACATATGTTGCGTTCCTGATCGTCAATGGGCTATTTTGAACAATCATCTAATCTAAAGCATTGTAACTGCATTATGTCCTGCATATTTTTCCAGCAACTGAACTGGTCAAGTTTTTTTTTTGGTGTCCATGCAACTTACGTTTTTCTGACGCTCCGCATATTTTAAAATGCTCAAAAGCCATGTCAGCTATGTCACTGGATATAGTTCTGAGTTTATAGCCTTTAAGAGTAGCATTCTGCATGTAAGTCAGCTGACTTTATTTGCCTACAGAACAGGGTAAGGCTTTAAGTGTGTGAAAAGGTGTGGGGGTGTGAATTTAGTTTTTTTTTTTTTTTTTTTTTTTTTTTTTGCTGGCATTTCGTTTAGCTTAAGCTAAACTAGAAGATGTTAGTGTTCCAAAAAGCATGTATACTTCTAGTATCTTTTTAAAACCTCTTGGTGCATAGAGGATGGGTGGGGGGGTTGTGCACTTGTGGATGTGCATTATACAAGATGTGTTGGCACTCCTGGAGTGTCATGTTTGCAGTATCCTCTCTATATGCTGTTAAGATCAATCCATAATTGTGTACAATAAATTGGCTTTCAAGGATCCAATACCTTGTCATCACAGGCTAACAATTGGGGTAAACTGTCATGTGAGACAGTTGTCGAAAGTTGCAGCATTTCCAAACCAGTTTTTCGCAGCCTTTTGTAGCTAATTTATGCGCTAGTTAAATGGAAAATTGTCGACACTTGTGAAGTTTTAGCTTTTTTTCGTCTCTATCAGCTTGATGCGCTAACTTTTTCTTGCAAAATCCTTGGCTGGAAACGTAGAGGTTGAAATTGAACCATTAACTAAATCTTATCTTGATAAGATGCAGGGCTCAAGTAAATGAGTTTCTTCTGAAGTGGGTAATTTTACATGCAAGCCTGGCTACTCTTAGCTGATTCCTCAACACCATTTGGTAGCCATATTGGTTAATCCCTTGACAAAAAAAGTCCAAAGTACAGCTTCAACTTGAATGAGGAAAGGTAACTGCAAGCATTGACTGACTACCACCCCTGGAGACATGAGTTCAACTCCAGGGTGTGCTGAGTGACTCCAGCCAGGTCTCATAAGCAACCAAATTGGCCCGGTTGCTAGGGAGGGTAGAGTCGCATGGGTTAACCTCCCCGTGGTTGCTATGTGTGGTTCTTGCTCTGTGGGGTGCTTGGTGAGTTGTACACCGTTACTGGAGTAGCGTTGGCCACATGCACTACATCTCCGGTAACGTGCTCAAGCCGTGGGATAAGGTGCACAGATTCACTGGTATCTGGGGGGTTTAAAACCACTTTGCTTCATCTTTCTGTAACTTGTACAACCACCCTAAACATCTGGTGGCAGTTTTTGCCTGAAGCACATCTTAAACTGCAGGTTTCAGAATGTGAGCAGTAATGTCTTGATGCCAGCGTGGGTCCCTTTTGCTTCAATGGCAGCTGAGGAAGAAGTCTTGGTTTTCTCCTTGAGGCTTATGACTGGTTTGTATTTAATCCAAATTCAGCTTTGTGACTGGCTGTATCTGAAGTGCGGTTTCTCTTGCAGATGACTTGTCCTTCCAGAGGCCTTCCAACTTGTATTTCCTGGGTGATGTTATCAAATTTGAAGCCTCCGTGAATCTGTTCAATCATGGTCCCCTACGTGTTCTTGTGGACAGTTGTGTGGCCACTCCATTGCCTGATGTGCAAGCTCAGCCAAGATATTCCTTTATTGAGAATCATGGGTAAGATCAGTTTGTCAATAGTTGACATCCAGCTAGGTCTAGAAGGTAAGGCCTGGCTGCCAGGTCTCACAAGATTAAGGTTTGGTGTATGGTTTAGGCAAAGGTGTTGGTTTTTCTGTCTGACTCCAAACAAGGGTAACTAATGCAGTTTAACATCAACTTTTGGCAACTGGGGGGGCTTGTCTTGTGGACTAGCTATCCTTAAGCATTGCTTTTGATAATGCCACCATCTGTCTTTAGGTGCTTTGTGGATGGCAAGTCTACAGGCTCCAACTCCTACTTCCTGCCTCAAACTCAGAGTGACAAACTACAATTCCAGCTTGAAGCGTTCCTGTTCCAGCAGGGAGACCATCCCTCTGTATGTAGGAACTTTTTTTTTTTTTTCCAAAATCAGTTGTGACTTCTGTTGCTCTTGCAGATCTACATCACATGTGTTCTGAAGGCTACTCTTGCCTCCACACCCACTGATGCCCAGCACAAGTCTTGTTCCTTCTATTCCAATGGGTAAGCTTGCTATGATGAGTGCGCTTAAGCTGAAGGTGCAGCGTCTGATTTTCTAAATTGCAGGTGGTTTGCTGCTGATGGCAATGACCAAGTTTGTAGCTGTTGTGACTCTACATGTGGATCCGAGAGTTTAAATGCCCCTGCTGGCTATGGAGGTTGGTAGAATGCATTTCTAAGGTGTGTGTCTGAAAGAAGAGTTTCTTTAACTAACTCTTTTCTAGGTCCTCAATGGGAAGCAAAGACCACCTTTGGACCCATCATGGTTCAAGGGCAGCAAAAGACCCGTTTTCAATAAAACTGGCAATATGGGCCATTTTGCTTGACTCTGTTTGGCTTCATTGTTTTTCTTGTGACTCTGAACTCTAGTTTTACTGTAACTCTTGTGTACTTTTAGTTTGTAGTATAACTGGTTCAAGTAGGAAATGGTGATCCCATGTACTGTCAGACCAAGATGTCTAAGTTTAGGTCAAATAGCTTTATCTATGCAGACAAGATACATTCATATGCAGTAGTCTCTTAATAACTAGGGCTGTCAACCAACTAAAGTCATCTGGTTGCTGTTTGTCTTAATGTAGTTTGCACCTTTTTAAAAGCAACCCTGACATTTGGACTCCCCTCCACCTTTTGTTTAAAAAGGTGCCTGGGTTGCAGGCAGTGGGCTTTAAGGCTGCCTCCAATGGTTGACCCCAATGTTAAGTCCCAGTTGGGGTTTTTTTTTTTTTTTTTTTTTTTTTTTTTTTTTTTTTGCAGAAACTCTGGAAACTGAGCACTAGTATGACTGCTGGTTTGATGCTAGGTGGTACATTTGGGGGTTCTTGTCAGACACCTTGATTTAAAACTTTGAATTTATGTAAGTGCAAATAAAATGCAGAACTTTTTGAATGTCGTTTTCACAATGGTTGTAAAGCCAATGGTTCCCTGGCAGAGAACATACATCTGCACATTACCAACTGGTCAGTATTTCATTGTCCAGGAAAATGTGGTGTTTTGTCTTGTTTCTTCCAAGATATTGCTATAGCCAATTACATTGGCAACCCCCAGGCTGAGGGATCAGTGAAATGTCAACTCAAGAACCATATCGTCTGAGTGCTGCAACTGACTCTCTGTGAGGTCAGGCTATGACATTGAGGTGAAGAACACCCAGAACCATAAAATGGCCTTGGGCCAGGGCATGACTGAATGCCAACACTGTGACTGTAGGGCAACCAAGCCCAGAATCCTTGTCACCATTCCACTGCTCCCATCAATCATTACTATGAGAACCTGTGCAGACCTCCCAAGGGTCTACATGGATGGCTGTACATTCCACCATGGAAATCAGACTCGTGCAGGAGCTGGTATTGTTTGATTCAACTGCAATGTCAATGAACCAAACAACTACTGACTGGGCAACAAGACAAGCCACTACATGGAGATTGCAGCAGTGCTCATCACAGTCCAACAAGCCACAAAGTTGACTGAGCAACTGACGATCTGTTCTGACTCAAACTATGCTTGTCATAGTTTTCTCAATTTCCACATGGAAAACAACGGCATGAGGAACGCAAGAAACAAGGACGTCAAGCACTCAGAACACTTCCTGGCTTGTGACCGACTTGGGAATGACAGTGTACTGGGAAAAAGGTCAATGGTCGTTCCCAAACCTCTTTTCCTGAAAGATGGTAATGATAAAGCCAACCACCTAGCTAAGCTAGGGGTGGAACAGGGCACAGCCTGGGAGTTCAGAGACGAGTGGCTTCCAATTACCTGAAAATGCGCAGTAAACGGAATCACCCATCGGCAGGCAAAAGAAAGGTGAAGACCTGCAGGCCTGCCCACAGACTCAACACCTGGGTCGGAGACCCGGCGATGCAGACCTGACCACCATGCAGGAGCAAGACCTTGCCATCCAATCTGTCCGACAGCGGGTAGCAAACCTAGCAACACGAGGTCTCTCAAATTCCCCCGTGTGAGTCAGTGGAGCTACATGCTCTCCTTTGCGACCAGCCACATGTTAAACTGGAGAAAGGTTTGTTGGTTTATACCCAAACTGACCAGGGACCAGCTTGCTGGGTTGTCCCAACCAATCATAGGGGGTTGATGCTAGCCCAAGCTCATGACGACTCTGTCAGAGGTCACCGTGGTTATAAGGCCACCCTCAAAACCCTCCAGCAAGTCGTTTATTGGCCATTGATGGCCCACGACACCCATTTCTATGTTAATGGATGCCTGGTCTGTAGCCAGTTCCAGACTGCTGGATCGGGCCCCACTCCAGAACTGAGGGATCACGTTCCCATGGTCCAACCCAATCGACCAAGTCCTCACAAGGTAACAAGTACCTCCTCACAGTTACCTGCGCTTTCACCAAGTGGCTGGAATGCCTCACTTCCCCTAACAACATGGCGGCAACAACAACCACAGTCCTGCTGCTGAACCATGTGTTCAGCCGCTCGGGTCTACCCCTCTCCATTGATTCGGATTGAGGCGCTCATTTCACCTCGAGCGTCATGACTACTATGTATGAAATAATGGCCGTGGAAGTCAACTTCCTCATCCCGTATCATCCCCAGGATGGGTAGGATAGGATTTTGCAATAAAGAAATACTTGCTTTTTTTTTGGCTCATCAGCACAGAGTTTTTAGTATCCAGACACTGCAGCAGTTATTTAGGAAATTTAATTTAGTCAGTTGAAAGAACCAGATAGATTGGAGCAGTCCCACTCTGCGTTGTTATTGGGTTTTCATCTTTAAACAATACTGTAATTGAGGGGATGTTACCACATACAATATCTTGATATGGACTTATATAATTCATAGCAGTTCCAATTATTTTTCACTTCTATATCTCGTGCCTCCCTTGACAGGCGCCCACATGTTGAATGTACATCTCATTCATGTACAGAGAACTCACAAAAACTTCCCACAAATTTAGCTCGGTTGTGTAGCCAAGTTATCTCGCTGGTGTTGTATGTAATGACCCAGATGTTCCACTTTGAATGTTGTCCACCACATCACTTTGATGTTACTTTCCTTTTGATTTATTCTCAAAATATTATGATAAATGACAATTGCAAATTTAAATTTTTTTTTTTTTTTTTTGTTAGTGTTAATTTTTGCACAATGAACAATGAGCCGACAAGTTGTAATTCTCAGTTTGATCCTCTGCAATTTAAATTAAAACATGTTTGATTCGGTAGTTGTGCACCTGATGTTTGCTTATATAAAGTTCTGAACCGGTGTCAGTGTTGTGCTTACTATAATTATTATTTGTCAGGCAGGGTGGTCATTTAAGTCATGGAAGGAAGGATTCTTCTTATTTTTATATTATAATATGGCCTGTGGGCTAAACAGCTGATGACGCTGAAGTCTAGCAATGCCCCTGGTTAAAACTGCAGGTTTTCTGTTTAGTTGCAGTCACTTTTTCTAGCACGTCTGCATTAGTTGTCATAGTGACATTGCAAATGTGTGTACATTCACCATGCTTGAGAGTTTAGCAATGGATGTTTTGCCATTCGTTTTTTTTTTTCATGAGGGCAGTATCCAAATATTAACACATTTGTCACAGACAAATGGCATAAAAAAGGGAGAGTTGGCAGATGCAATGTTTGTTGCTACTAAAGTTGACAACTGTCCCATTTTACGTATTCCTGTATTCCCGCCTATTCTCCTGTATTCTAGCGGGCAGCGAAACGTCCCTTATTGAAGGCTTGTGTTCCCTATTGAAGCATAGAAGGGTTGGACGGGGAGACTCTTGATGAGGACTAGTATTAAATGCTCTAAATGCTTAAGTGTCCTGTATTAACGCAAGGCTTTCAACCGTGTCATGGTGGCTCGCAACCGATGTGTGGTACCGCACCTTAGCCCATCTCTGTGGGTGTGGCAGACGAGTAAAGCATTGGTAAGACTATATAAAAAGTGGCTTTATAAAGCAATCTATTGTTTATTATTATATTATTGAACATAAGCCTATAATTGGCCTACAGTCCACAGCAATCCGTTTTGAAATTGAATTCGTCAATCTGTCCAAGATAGATGTATTATAAGGGGTTTTCTATGGATGCTTTAAGCATCTCACTTTGGTTGCATCGCACCATAAACAAAGTGTTTTTAGGTCGCTGTTTCAAGTTAAATATAGTTTGAAACATAGGAAAACACATCTCGAGATCCCAGCATTCGGAGTTGTGCTCTGTCTAGCTGTGAATGCAAGAATGTGTCCTTATCTTGTGCTGTTCTTAATATCAAGCAAACCTGAGTTTGGTTTGTTGTCTTTAAAGCTGGAGTTTCACTTACTACCCCCTGCTGAAATCAGGTGCTACTTCAAGCTAGAATTGCTCCATTTATAGGAATATTCCTTATTATGGGGACATGCTAATTTTTTTTTATAGAATTAATTGCAATGAATTAACACATTAAATCAACAGCCCTAGGTTACAGGCACTTAAAATGGAAGTGAATGGGGCAGTCTATAAAAAACGAACACACAACATTTCAAAGTTATTGCCACAAGATGTAAACAATATACCCTTTAAAATGCTTTTGCTAATGTGATAAAATCGCTTACTAACCTGACCTGTGTAAAGTTAGAGCCAATGCCAGGATTACAGGGTTGTGTTGTCATGACAACAAAGTTGTAAAATTGGATATAACTTTACACAGATATGGTTAGTAAGCGATTTTATCACAAAAATAATTTGAACATGTATATTTTTTAAGTCTTGTGGCTATACTTTTGAAATGTTGTGTATTTTAATGTTAATGGGCTGGCCCCATTCACTTCCATTGTAACTACGATTATATTCCTTTAAAGGGATGAGGAATAAAAATGTCCTTGATATTTTCACATATAAGAGATCAATTTGTTGTAAAACAATACACTGAACTCAAAGAATTCAAAGCTTCACCTTCAGTCCAAAAAAAGAGCATAAATTGTTTCCACCCTGCAAAAATGACTCGTTTTGAAATCGGCTCCATTGTGACATCACAGTGCAGTGTCATTTGCATAGTCCCCGCCTCCACATCATACGTAATCATCACGGCTGGTGAGTTGACATAGAGAGAAAGTGGCTGGGATACTGCAAATAGACTTCAGAAGGACCCCAACGTAAGGAAAGAGTGGCGAATTCAAACAAAGTTCCTGAACGCATTAAATTGTTAGCAACTGTTTGGATTCTTTGGATTCATGGATGAATTCTTCTGAGAACCAAGGATTCAGGCTTTGCAAAGAAACTTGTATTGAAAGATGTAGCAGTGGCAATAATACTTGACACAACTTTCTCATCTGTCTCATATTAGCCATGATGTCCCAGCATTTTGGCCCAAATGAATGCATCGGGACGCCCATTTTCCCATATTAAACCCTTTCGCATGTACGATCAAACCGGTGTTATTACACTAAGCTGGCTCAGACACGTACAATCAAACCGGTGCGATCTGCATCAGTGCTGCTGTTTACAAGCAAAAGAGGGACTGAAGCGGCTGTCATAATGAACCAGCTGCTCAGATATAGTGTTTTCAACATCACAATATCTTTATATGTTACAAACTTTCAAACAGTCACTAAATAAAAGTGTAGAGCTCACTGTTTTGATGCAGCACTGCGGCCATGTTTTCTAACATCAAATAAAGAATATACTAACTAGTCAGTCCACTCAAGCCTTCTCCCATTCCGTCCGTCACAACCACTTCCAGAGCTGGGAAAGCGGAAGGGCTAGGATTTTAGAATCTTCTATGCTCCTCCTTTTGTATGCTTCCAGGACGAGACTAACTCAATCACATCTTGCATTGCAACGAAAATATGGCAGCACACATAGCCGGCAAGCGCGATTGCATCTTATCTATCATAATTATTATAAACATCTAAAAACCACATTATATTTTTGATCATTTATAATCTGTCCTCCAGTGCATCTGCTGTGAAGTGTGAGGTAAGATTTGTTTTAATTATAACCCGCATTAACGAATTTATGCTGGGAGGTCCGTCCGTACAGGAGAAACTCTCTTGCAAAAAGGTTAAGTGACAAATTTAACGAGGGAGACCCCCTCCCCTGGTCAACTGGCGAGTCATTTCAGTGTGACGTCACTAATCTCCTGAGCACTTCTAGAGGATTTCCTAAATCGCAAGTTTTCATTCTTTCATTCTTGGAAAATACAGTTCCTCGCTTGCAATGGTGGCAGAGTGCTTGCTTTTCAACGATGGTAGCCTATCAGAGCAGTGGGCATGTCTTAAAGATGAAGTACTCAGAAAATGGTAACACTTTACAGTATGGGTGCATTAATAAGCATTAATTCATGCTTAACTAATGCACAGATAATATTGAGTTAATGTATGACTCATGATTAACTAAGCCATTCATTAATGTTTGCCACATCAGCAACTAATAAAGAGTCTGTCTGATTAATATATTGTCATATATGAATTGCTATTAATTAAATGTGTCATCATGGATTAATTCGCTAACAACTTATTATATGAACTAATAGTGTTAATTAATGTGTTAATTACCACAATGAGCCGAAGCCATGTATTTGAATTTCCACCCAATATGGGTGCACTAATATGCATTAATACATGCTTAATTACTGCATTATTACTGAAAATTCATGTATTAATTACAACAATTACTTAATAATGAGTTAATAGTCATGTGCCTCAACAAGTTATAACATAATGACATCTTTGCAAACCAATAGTTAATGATTCATTAAAACAAATGCTGATACAGCCAAAGTACTGCCTAAAAAGTCATGACTTGAGAACTAATTTATCATTAATGACCATCATTGAACTTTATAAAAGCTGTTTACATCGGTTTCCAAAAACATTGCCTCACTAAAGAAAAAGAAAAAAAAAAACAGAAAAAAAACAGAGGGATGCAGAGATAAAAAAAGAGATATACAAAATATCACACATACATAGGTATGTGATATTTTGTATATCTCTTTTTTTTTATTTAATTGTTGTAATTAACACATGAATTTGCAGTAATAATGCAGTAATTAAACATGTATTAATGCATATTAGTGTACCCGTATTGGGTGGAAGTTCAAATACATGGCTTCAACTCATTGTGGTAATTTAAACATTAATTAACACTATTAGTTCATATAATAAATTGTTATGGAATTAATCCAGGATGACACATGTAATTAATAGCAATTCATATTGCACCCGTATTGTAAAGTGTTACCCAGAAATCTGAGTGTTTCAGACAGAGGACCAAAGACAGGGTAGAGAAAGGTCATGTAATACTACATTATGACTGTTTTTTTTTTTTTTTGTGCAATAAACTTAACTGACATTATAAGTGAACCTCAAGGAAGAAAATAAAATGCATGTCATGACCCTTTTATACATATTGATTTCCTCTTCCCTTCTTAAAAAAAAATGATATTAATAATACAGATCATGAATGTTAGAATTCTAGAACACTAGAGTTAGATGTGTTTAATGAGTTTATTTTTAAGGGGTATGACCGCAGACGGCAGGGTGGGGGTGAGGGGTAATTTTAACTGTGAGCAAGTCTTTTAGAGAGACAGAGAGAGAGAGAGAGAGAGAGAGAGAGAGAGAGAGAGACTGCACGGTGTGGGAGCTGTGAGACCCGTTAGCAGGGCTTTTCTTTGCGTTTGTTGGAGATTTTGGCTCACAGCCCAACTGCCGTTTTTGTAATCAAGGCATGATCGCAGAGTCCATGCGCTTCCCCGAGCTGCATCAGCTGCCTGCCGCTTGGAACAATCCCAGAATTCCCTGCTGACATGCACAGAACTGTAAGTCCCACTCTTTTACTGTCTTTCTTATTCTGTTCTCACTCCGTCTCCCTGCGTCTCACAGGGACATCTGTCTTTGTCTCGTTTCCATGTCTGGGTCTTGCTTGGTCCTTTTTTTGCAGTCTGAATAAAGATGGTAGCAGCAACTGCAAGCTACGTCACTGACACACACGCAGCATTTATCTTGCGACCTCAAGCAGCAGAGGAACGAGGCCTCGGTTTGAGCAGCAGAGTGTCCGTCAGTTGATTGTCAGAGCTGCTGTGTTGGGATATTTGTCATGTGATCTGTAAATATGAGAATGAGAAGCAGGGAACAGTAGCTGGAATATTCTGTGTCTGTGTGAAGCATTGATAATTCAGTATTGTACAGGATTTTCCTTTACTCTGTGTTTTGTGTGTGTGTGTGTGTGTGTGTGTGTGTGTGTATGTTTGTACCCTCTGTGAGGTTTGTTTTGGTACCCTGACAACCAAAGTCACTATTGGTTTCTTGCACACCTCCCTTGCAATCTGTTAAGAGTGGTTACCTAAATGGAGTAAGTTTATCCAAAATTATTTTTTTGTCATAATTTACTCACCCTTGTGTCATTCCAAACCCCTATGACATTCTTCTGTAAAACACAACGAGATATTTTGGAGAATGCTCGAGCTGCTGTTAAGTTAGGGTTAGGTAAGGGTTAGGGTTAACCCTAACCTAACTCTATCTCTAGCCTCAATTCTATTATGTTGATTTTTTTTACTGTCAAGCTCTACAAAGGATAAAAATAGCACAATTAAAGTAGCATTAAAGTAGTGCAACTTGTGCATTGAACATACTTTTATGATGTTTTTTGTCTTTTTTGGAGCTTGGCAGTAAAAAAAATAAATAAATAAAAATAAATCACAGTTCATTTTCAATGGATAGAAAATAGTAGCTTGGACATTTTTCAAAATGCCTTATTTTGTGTTCCAAGAAGGAAAGTAATCCAAGTTTGAAATGGCATGTGATTGAGTAAATGAAACAATTTTCAGTATTGCGTGAACTATCCCAGTAAAAATATGCAAACTTTATTTAGTTTCGTCACAGTAGAATCAGTAGTCTGCATATATTTCCCACAGAGAGAAGTTTTTCAGGCATGGAGAAATCTCGGTCTGGTCTCATAATATATTTACTCAGTCTGTCTCAATGTGCTTTGAGAAACAAGAATGCTGGGAATCTTAAGTAAGTTTAGATATTTAGTGTAGTCTATAACAGGGCTTATTCTGTCAACTTCAACCAATCATAATAGCCAACACAGAAATTTCAGAAATGTCACGTTGCAGTCGATGTGAAGTCAACTGACAGTGTTAGTCAAGCACCAAACATAGTCGAAATCGTAGTAGATGTATTTATGTTGTTTTTTGTTGGGAGGATAAAAACATCTTCAGAACTGGAGGAATCTCATCTGTTTGAGTCACAACAGCTGAAATCTGACTGTGTTCTCTCTGAAATCTCTACAAGTCTCTTCAAATCCAGAAATACTCTGTGTAGGAGTCCTACTGGCCTGGAGTCAGTCGGGTTACCTCACTAATAACAGTGCTGCAGGCCCCCTGCCTTTTCAAACGCTCTTTAAAGTGAGCTGTCTCTCTGAATCCACAGTGATATGAATTCTGTTGGGAGTGTACTGCTTGATGCCTGCTTTTGTTGTCTTACAACACTGCACTTCCAAACATAAAACACCTGTCAATCTGAGTGTTTCTTCTTCAGTTGTGCGGTGAGGTCTTCGTTCCCTGGAGCTTCCAGTACAATATGTGCCCTGCAGCCAACCCTGCAGCCGTTTAAAGTAAAGTTCACCGTGCTGGTGTGCTGTGAATGCTCTAACGTGTCAAACACATATCGCAACACTTATACAGACAGACATCAGAAATACAGCAATTATTTAAGAGGCAATATCCATGCTGGCCTAAATGTGTGGCTTTTGTTTATGTATTAAAAAGCAGTACATTTTTTAATTCAAACTGTGCATTGGTTTACTGTGCTAGGATTTACACCAGGGGTCGGCAACCTATGGCACGCACGCCAATGCTGGATGGGTAATCACTGGCATGCCAGCAACGGCGAGAGAGGAGTAGACTATTTTATCTATATGAAATTCCGCACCTTCATTCCAACCTATATCTTGATGTAATCCGTTTTCATGAGTGTTTTCATGAGCTGAATGGGAGGCTAAACAAAAAGTAAAAATGTGACGAGACTGCAGTATACCCAGCAGACTCGTGCAGCGCGTGCAAGCCATTCGTGCATCATGAGCCGGCAGCGCTTCACTTTTGGTTAATTGCACGAGTAAACGCACCCGCTTTGCTTCGATCAGGCTGCGCGGATGACAGCCTACATTCAGTGTTTCATTTGTTTCTTTTTGCTTTCTGAACAACACATGATGTAATAAAGAAAACACCACTATTAATCCTTGAGGTTAACCCAGCATACAGGTACACCCTCCTTAAACCATAGTTACACTCAAAATGACATTAAAAGATTAAAAGAGAAAACATAATGGCACAGCCATTGACCAGGAAAATAAAAAATGGCACTCCATGTCAAAAAGGTTGCCGACCCCTAATTTACACATTTGGTTTTGAAATGGTTGAGGCCGTTACACAAGGACAACTTCTATTCTAGTCCAAACTGCTAGACTGTCCAGCAGAACTGTGGATTCAGTTTTTAGTGGTGTTTGCTAAAGCATCACAATCATTATTGCTCGTACTACGGTTAGTGATTTGAAACTGGGGACATGGATTTATGGTGTTAATTTAGTGCAATTAATTAAAAGAAAAATAAAGCGTTAAAAAATTAACTGTCACAATATTTGTATATGATGAAATGTATTTGAATTATAATATTTATTTTGTTTTATTTTTAGGTATTTAAATCATTATGTGCTAGATTACCTTTATTTAGGGGTCTTTCTCAGTAAATATTATTATGCAATTAATTGTGATTAATTCGAATGATATTTAGGCACATGTAAATAATTTGAGTAAAAAAATTAAACTACTGACAGCCCTAATTGAAAAAAATAAATCCATTAATATTAAATTTCAGTGTGTATCTCCTCCTGCACTGTTTTTGGTTCAGTCTTGAATAATACCTTTAAAACTTGTATGTTTTTTTATTTATGTATTGTGTTTAATTTGTAGTTATTTAAATTATTATGCGCTACATTATCTTTATTTGGGGGTCTTTGTCAGTAAATATTAAAATGCAGTTAATTATGATTCATTCGACTGATGTTTAGGCACATTTAATTAGAGTATAAAAAAAAAAAAATATTGACAGCCCTAATAAAAAATAAATTAATAATACTAATATAAAAAATCCATTTTAAATTTCAGTAACTCGTCCCGCAATGTTTTTGGTACAGTCTTGAATAATACCTTTAAAACATGTATGTTTTTATTGATTTATTTATGCATTTTTTTTAGGTGTGCTATTAACTTTTCTAAGTAATCAGACTAACTGTTTTTTCCTGACGGACATCAGTTAGGCTAGATCAATGTGTGCACGTCTTGCATGCATGTGTTTGTATTTTTATTGACTGACATCTGATTTCCCCAGACATTTTATCAGTGCCAAGATTCTACATGGTCTCCACAATTTTGACAACCAGATGAAAGAAGAAAAACCCAAACTAATATATATATATATATATATATACAGTACTGTGCAGAAGTGTTAGGCACATAAGATGTTTCACAAAAGCATTTGTCTTAAGATGGTTATTTATATCTTCTGCTTCAGTGTGTCAATAGGAAATATAAATGTTATACTCCCAAACATTACTTTTGCAAATAGAATAGAAGAACAGGGAGCCCTGCAACAGATGTCATGGCCCCCACAAAGCCCCCCACTGAACATCATGTCAGTCTGAGATTACATAAAGAGACAGAAGCAATTGAGACAGTCTAAATAGATAGAAGAACTGTTGCAGAATTCTCCATGAAGCTTGGAACATCCTATCTGCCAACAACTAAGAAAAACTGTATCCAGGTGTATCTCGGAGAATTGGGGCTGTTTTAAAAGCAAAGGTGGTCACACCGAATATTGATTTAGCTTTGTTTACTGGACTTTGTATGACATTAAGTGATAAATGAAAACTATTTATGGCATTATTTTTGAAGACATCCTCACTATGCAACATTTTTCACAAGTGCCAAAAACTTTTGCACAGTACTGTGTATGTGTGTGTGTGTGTGTGTATGTGTGTGTATGTATATATATATATATATATATATATATATATATATATATATATATATATATATATATATTTGTTTTTTTTTTTTTTGTTTTTTTTTTTTATTATGAGCTTTTTATTCGTTCATTAAAATGCATTCAATAACTAAGTGCTATTGGTCTAGGAACAGAATCTGGGAGGGCAGCAATGTAAACGTTAACAGATGATGATATCCTTGCAAAAGCTGTGATTTCTGTTCATGATCTTAGAGTTATGATTGTTTTTAGACTACAGCTTTTGACGTCTTGAAGCAGCTGATGGCATGAGTTTTAGTGCGCGTGGCTCATGTTGCGTGTCGTAGCAGCTGACGCTAATAATGGCGTGTCCATCTGCACAGATACACACAACTGCACACATGTTATAGAAACATGAAACAATAAACATAGTTAATCAACTGATCATAGAGGCACAAGTGTTTTCTTGATGTTTCTTTGCATTTGTTGTGCATTTGCTTGCCTGTTTATTCTGTGTTTCAACATGAGTGTATTTTAGGCAGTTCTGCCTTATAAAAGGAGCCTAATTTACTTTATATAATTCCTGCTCTAGACTGTTCAGACATCCCTTCTGTATGTGATGGGTTATGAAAATGTTCAAATCCTTATAATAGGCTGCAGTTCAAAGCAGTTCTGTTTGTGAAATGAGATGCAGTTTATAGCAGGAAATCAATCTGCAGACATGATCAATGTGTAATTTTACACATAATGCAATTTTTTATTTTACATAGAGTGTTTGTGATGTTGAGATGTTAATCACAAAGTGTTCTGTGCTCAGAGTCCCACAGAGATGATGATGGTGATGAAGAAGGAACAGAAGGATGCTGAGCTCGATAAAAAGATTGAGGCCTTACGAAAGAAAAATGAAGCACTTATGAAACGCTACCAGGTGAGAATCTCTGTTTCAACCGTCCTGATGTGCATTAATACATCATAAGCTTGAGCGTGTCATTTCTGCTGCACTAGAATCACCAAACGGAATTGGAAAAAGCTGGAATAGCAAAAATAATGCCAATGGTTTTAAATTACATTCTTAACAAGCACATATGGCACGTCTGCATTGTTTTGGCCACGTGTAGTTTGTGATCCTGTGTTTGTCCTGCTGGATTCTTTGATTGTTTTTTTAACAGGAGGTGGAGGAAGATAAAAAGCGTGCAGAACAGGAAGGGATGTCACTGCACAGCGGGAAGGGAAAATCTGATGATCTGACCATCACCATCAATAACGTGAGCTGTTGAAATATTTTGCACCACATAGCTGCATATTAGACATCAAATATGTTCTGATTGGCTGTGATTTTGTCGCTTCACAAATAGAGCTGACCAATATAACGGTTTTGCTGATTAATTTGTGCTGATAGTTGCTTTTTAGAACTAACAGTTAACAACAAAAATGTATGCCGATAGTTGCCGATAGTCCTTTTTTTTTTTTTTTTTTTAATTCCTACATGTTCCTCTGTGGCCTCTAGAGGTGAAAAAAACAATCAATGACAGACAATATATATATATATATATATATATATATATATATATATATATATATATATATATATATATATATATATATATATAAATATATATATATGTATATCCTCACTTCAATGTATATTTTGTTATTTTAATAAGATAATCAAGTGTTTTGGATTGAAGCGAGGGCATGCAAAGAAAAATGCGATTATATGGAAACGTGCCCCATCAGCACATATATCGCGTCTTCAACTTCATACCTTGTGAAAACCTCATCTTGTGAATTATACTGTGTTATACAAAATCCTTGATCTGGTGAATATTTAGGCTATAAAAAGCTTAAATTTGCAAATCATTAAACATAGAGGATTCTAATGGAGCCAAGTTTCTGTCATTTCAAAATAAGAGTCTCGAAATAAATGTGTATTTCGGGCTTGTTCATAGTTCTGCATTATGCTTCAAATCTTTTTACTTTTTTGGTTGCACAAACTGCTTCTGGGATTTTATTCATTTTGGACTCTTGTAGCCTCTATGTTTGTGGCCCTCATAGAAAGGAATGACTAAAAGTTTTTTAACATTCTATAAATTGATTTCAAAGACTATCGGCCGATTAATCGGTTATCGGCATCGGCAAAATCCACTATCGGTTAACCTCTGTTCACAAAGCATTGCGCTTTCAATAAGGACAGTAAATTTACGTGTTGCGTCATGCCTGTTTAAGGCACTCTGTAAGTCAAATTACACAAGTCTGAACAGTTGATTTGAGGGTTGGAAAAAAAAATCGATTCTCTGATGCAAAAATTCAGAATCAATTCTGAGTTCAATTTAAACCGCGGCAGCACAGTTGCATTTATTTGCACGCCAGACACAGAGCGAGATTTCTAGAAACAAAGTGCAAACTACAGAACTATTAATTCTAAATGAATAATTTAATACTATTTCATAAGATGCATCTTAATGCATTGAGAATCGTTTTGTAATCAAATCGTTACCCTATGAATCGTAATCGAATCGTGAGGCCAGTGAAGATTCTCGAGTGAAGTTTAGTAGCCGAATATTTTTTGATAGAGCTTGAGGTTTTACTCGTTATGAAGTACTAATATTAAATCATTTTTATTCTCAGTGAGACTCAAAGAAGTCCATGAAAATAGCCTGTCATGTTTGTTGTTGTAGGAGCAGCGTGTTGTGACTAAGAGGTCGGGACCTGGAGGGCCAAACCCCACATCAGAGCAGGAGAAGGAGCCCGGAGAACCTGAATCCAGAGTCTTCAGCTTTGGAAGAGGAAAGAGGAGACAACTGCTCGTCACAACATCAGGAAACATCAAGGCAAGACTGATTGAACCGGCATGTCTGAGGCAGATTCAACTCGACTGAACTCAAGTTATTGCAGTTTTTACAAGCCAGCACTGATTTGAAATCCCTCGTCCTTTCTTTTATTCTTCTTCTAAACAGTTTTCTGCAATCATTTCAGCTCCAAATGCTTGATGTACACACTCGTTTTAACTTCTTCAATTCTGGAGCATTGTTTTGCTGCCGCCTGCAAATTTTCTAGGGATGTGCATGGATAGTCGATATTGGGGTTAACCACTCAACGTGCTGCTATTCGAATTCCAAAATCACCATTCGGTTATTTTACACGTGCAATAGAGGTCTTCAACCTGACCCGAACTCAAAGAGTTCTGATAATCTGTCGGGTTTGGTTCAATTTTTCAAGTATAGAGTGAGTTAGGGGCTGTTCAAACATGCTTTTCTGTGCATCTGCACTGTTTTTCTATACATTGTTAATGCGTGCTGGACGCAGGGGTGTAGTTTCCAGGGGGATGGGGGGAAGTAACCCCCCCAATGATCAAAACAAGCAAGTACAACCCCCCCAATATTTATACCATGATCAATGGAAACATGTAGATGCTTCACGCTGCAGCCCCCCCCCAATATTCAAGCCAAATCTACGCCTTTGGCTGGACTTGCATCTTTGACTGTTGTGCTGAATCTCACTCTTTTTCTTTCAGAGTCTCACGCAATATCGGCACATTTTTAGACACAAATGTATCACGAAACACTTGCGTTGTGTTTCATTCTTTGTGCTGCTTTCTGAAGAAGTTCAGGTTGCAAAGAGGACTTCATGTGACTGTTACACCATTAAACATGATTCCAGGTTGTTTTTCACCAGGGAAAGTTTCAGCGCTTGATAAACAGTAAAACAGTGTTTTCCCCTTTTGCTCTTACGTACAATAATTAGACAAGTTCAATGCCATTTGATTTTAAACCATTTCTAAATCAAAGCACCCCAAAGAGGCTATTTAACCGCAGCAGTGTAACTCCACACACGACAATACTTGGCGTTAGCGGCCATATGAAAATGTGAACCTGCCTGGGCGGCGTGCATATACGTACAGACAGTGACAGTTTGATTATTTTTGCTTGAGTTTAATGTGAGATTTTATCATTTGAAGGTCTATTTGTTGTGCAATTTAGGCTCATAGCTCATTGTGCACTTTATCTGCTGCTGTTTTGAGCAGTGTTTGAGGAAATTCCATTGCAATAAACGTTCTTTATTCCCACATCCTGGCGATAAAACGAATAACCATTCGTGAAACCTCACGGTGAGCTGATTGCTCAACTGTACCCATGCACATCCCTGCATTTTTCACACTCAAATTTAAAAGCTCACCTTACACATAGGCCTGTCGCAAAAGCTACATTGATAAACGATTTTATTGTCATATTAAGACCATTTTATGCCACTGATATAGTGATAATATAATAGCATAATAATGCAAGTACACCCTTTCAAAGAGCAATGGACTTTTTATTCTTAAGAATATTCAGACATTAAATATCCTACATAAATAAAACATAAATAAAACCACACAACCAAAACGATAAATAAAATGGACCCTCAGGCTCTGTTCACAAAAATTGCTCTAAATATTAAACATTTGGCACAGGGGTATAGCGAGTCATTCGTTCCTTTACAGGCAATATACTGCCAATCCAGTTTCTCAATGGTTAGGACCTTTGTTAACAAAGTGCAAGGTAACAACATATTAGCTATAAGTTAGATATAAGTAACAACAAGTAGAACAGGATAGGATGGTTATGTTTTAGATGAGTTTTTAGGTTAGTTGTATTGCCACTTTTCATTGCCACTGTTTTTAAACAAAGTTGACATACCGGCTTGTTCACATTAATGGGCTCTCCTCTCTCATTCGGCTTAAAACCAAAATGTTCCCACACCGTAGCTGTGGAATGTGGCTTTGAAACCATGTCCATTTGGACTTATTCTTCCAAACTTTCTGGATGGAATTACGCAGTTATCGGGAAAAACACCTATTTGCCTTGAGTAGCACGTAACCTTCACCTGTCGCTGTCCGCTCTGTGTGTGTGGAAGAGCTGCCTGAGCCCCGGCTCCGACACAGAGTGGACGAGAGCACAGACACAGCACAACTGGCTAAAATGTTGGTGACATTCATTCTTATGTAAACAAACACGCATGTAAACACAATGGGCAATATCGAGGTCAGCAAATAAGATCAAGGTCATATATCATACGATAAGTCGATAACGGAATTATTGTGACCAGATTCCAGTGATTCATAAATAATGCTTATGTTTACAATCTTATGATGAACATAATAAAAATATATAATTTGTTTATCGTGATTTTCTGTTGGACTGCATATTTCATTCTAAACTTCTGAGACATAACACTGGATTATTTAGCTTAGCTCACAGACAAGTAAACAACAGCTCATTTTAAAGAAAACAACCTAAGGTAAGAGTCGATATAGAGTTTGTTGCTATTTGGGGCTTACAGAAGCAGTGATTAGGGCAGACATGAAATGATCATATTTCACTTCAATTTGATAAACATCCAAACTGTAGTGTTATAACATCAAAATACATGAGTCACATTCTTGAGAACGAGAGCTTTCATTTGATATATGACATGTCTATTAAAGTGCTATATGAAACACTTTCATACTCGTATTTCTACATCATTACCAAAAGGTGGCGCTCATTTGCAACATGGAGGTTTTCAGGACTTATCTTGTTATTTTATGGAACATAAATGCAAAAGTGATGGTATTTTATGAAAGTTCAGATTCTAAGCTTTCAAATGATACCGCACGAGGACTTTTATTTTGTAATCATAAACTTATTACATGCGATGATGTTAACTTTGTTTCGTATATAGCCAAAAAATACGTGAAAATAAGCTTTAATATTTGCATATTAAAATTGGTCTGATTGGTCTTTTTTTCTCACATCTGTTTGCATACTGCATTGTGATTGGTCTTTTTCATCCATCTTTGTTTTCAGTCTTTCTCTTTCTATAACTTTTCAGTCATTTTACCTAAACTTTACCTATTTCCTTGTATGTAATGTCACTCCTTGATTTGTGATTTTTGTTTCAGGGTAAGAGAGTATTTGGTGAAAGGAAGGACAGAAATCGCCCTTTGAGTCCAGTGAGGTTGAAACCGTCTGTTAAGGTAGTGTCACAACTGAAACACCCTCCGTCTACAAAAACACAGGTGACAAACACATTATTGTCATGCTCTGATTCAGAACATCTAAGTCAGTGGTTCCCAAACTTTTTACAGTGGCGTACCCCCATTGTCACCTCACGTACCTCAGTTTGGGAAACAATGCTCCAAGTCATGTTTTTACCTTAAAGAAAATGAGTGCTTTGATTGGTGATCGACCAGTAAATGTAGATCAACAGGGTGACTGATGACTGACAAATATGTTTATATGATATGATCCAATTAAAAAGTGCACTCAGTAATATTTGTTAATGTTTACTGGCACCTAGCTGCGTTGATGCAGCATCATGCAAAAACAAAAGTTACCATTCTCAGTCACTGTAAAATGCATTATTCACAGTCAGCCATGATTCATTTAGTAATTGATTTGAATTATTTCAATTAATTTATTTTAGCTTGAAATAAAACACGCACACACACACACACACGCACTCGCGCACACACACACACGCACTCGCGCACACACACACGCACTTCTACACACACAAACTCACACACTCTCTCACACACACAAACTCACACACTCTCACACACACACACTCACACACACGCACTCCTACACACTCACACACACGCACTCCTACACACTCCTACACACTCACACACACACACACGCACTCCTACACACTCTCTCTCACACACACATATATGCACTCGCACACACATACGCACTTCTACACACACAAACTCACACACTCTCTCTCACACACACACATACACACACACACACTCCTACACACTCACACACACACACACGCACTCCTACACACTCACACTCACACACACGCACTCCACACTCACACACACGCACTCCTACACACTCACACACACGCACTCCTACACACTCCTACACACTCACACTCACACACACGCACTCCTACACACTCACACACACGCACTCCTACACACTCCTACACACTCATACACACACACGCACTCCTACACACTCACACTCACACACACGCACTCCTACACACTCCTACACACTCACACTCACACACACGCACTCCTACACACTCACACTCACACACACGCACTCCTACACACTCCTACACACTCACACACACACACACGCACTCCTACACACTCACACTCACACACACGCACTCCTACACACTCACACACACGCACTCCTACACACTCCTACACACTCACACACACACACACACACTCCTACACACTCTCTCTCACACACACATATATGCAGTCGCACACACATACGCACTTCTACACACACACAAACTCACACACTCTCTCTCACACACACACATACACACACACACACTCCTACACACTCACACACACACACACGCACTCCTACACACTCACACTCACACACACGCACTCCACACTCACACACACGCACTCCTACACACTCACACACACGCACTCCTACACACTCCTACACACTCACACTCACACACACGCACTCCTACACACTCACACACACGCACTCCTACACACTCCTACACACTCACACACACACACGCACTCCTACACACTCACACTCACACACACGCACTCCTACACACTCCTACACACTCACACACACACACGCACTCCTACACACTCACACTCACACACACGCACTCCTACACACTCCTACACACTCTCACACACACACACGCACTCCTACACACTCACACTCACACACACGCACTCCTACACACTCACACACACGCACTCCTACACACTCCTACACACTCACACACACACACACACACTCCTACACACTCTCTCTCACACACACATATATGCAGTCGCACACACATACGCACTTCTACACACACAAACTCACACACTCTCTCTCACACTCACACACACACACTCCTACACACTCACTCACACACACGCACTCCTACACACTCACTCACACACTCACACACACACACGCACTCCTACACACTCACACACACACACAACACACGCACTCCTACACACTCACACACACACGCACTCCTACACACTCACTCACACGCACTCCTACACACTCACACACACACACACACACACACACACGCACTCCTACACACTCACACACGCACACGCAGTGTTACACACTCTCTCTCTCTCTCACACACACACACACACACACACACACACACACACACACAAAGGATTTTACTATAAGGAAAGAGTAGAACAGAGGGATCTTTTGGATTATTTGTCATTTGATTGGCTCAAGTATTAGCAGTATTTTGATATGTGTTGATAGAGTTTTAATGGTTTTGAAGTCTTTTATGCCAGAATAATCCAACATGAATTTATGGTTTATAACTGATGCCAGGTAAAATTGTTTCAGACGATCTGGATATTTTTTACTCATTTGTTTAAGGTCTTGGACGGTAACACTTTATAATAAGCACATAGTATAAAATATTTGTAAAGCATAAGTCTATAGTTAATTGATCAATTTTAAAGAATTGTTCCTACATTATTAAAGGTATAGTTTACCCAAAAATGAATCAATTTTATTCACTTATTTTCTCATTTACTCACCCTCATGTCATCCTAGATGTGTACGACTTTCTTCTGCAGAACATTTTTTAGAAGAATAGGCTTATTTCAGCTTTGTAGGTCCTCACAGTGCAAGTGAATGGTGACCAGAACTCAGAAGCATAAAAGTAATCCATAAAAGGTGTGGGTGAGAAACATCAATATTTAAGTCCTTTTTCACTGTAAATCTACACATTTGTCCAGCCCCAACCAGTCGGTGGCTAAATATACACCTTTTATATACGCCATAATGTGGAAGTGAAAGTGAAAGTGTAGATTTATAGTGGAAAAAGGACTTGAATATTGATCTGTTTCTCACCCACACCTATCTCTTCTGAAGACATGGATTAAACCATTGGAGTCATATGGATTACTTTTATGCTGCCTTTATGTGCTTTTTGAGTTCTGGTCACTATTCACTTGCATTGTATGGACGTACAGAGCTGAAATATTCTTCTAAAAATCTTCATTTGTGTTCTGCAGAAGAAAGAAAGTCATACACATCTGGCATGGCATGAGGGTGAGTAAATGATGAGAGAATTTTAATTTTTGGGTGAACTATTAATTTAATAATGCTGGAACAATAATTTTTAATTGATCAGTTACCTATAAACCATTGCTTAACAAATACTTTATATCATATAGTTATTATAAAGTGTTACCAAATGTTTAATTAGGCATATGTAGTTCTCACTTCAAATTTTGTAAAAAAAAACTAAAAAATAAAAAAACTTAGCTAGCGGTAATAACAACCTTTATTAAGCATTGCCTGCTTTAATATTAAGTGTTCTTAAAACAGTTATAAACACATTAATTAAGCATTAAAATATGTCCAACTCATTGTATATGTATATATTTAAATACTTTATTAATTATGGATTTATGCCTTCTTAATGTTCTCATAAACACTTCTTTACCACTGGTTTGCATCAACAGAAATATATTAGTTAGGTAGTGTTAACAAGTTGTTTACTAAGGATGAAAAACCGTTATCAAATTGTTATATATGAACTTATTACAGTACATTGTTTGCTACCAAAAAATCTAAATGAATAACACACTGTATGATGCATATACTCTTTTAATGTATTAGCAATATAGCAACAAAGATTTATAAATGCAGAATTAACTATAAACTAATGCTTTACAAATACTTTATACTGTGTAGTTATTAATAAGTGTTATCAATATCATTTGCCACTTGACTGACACAAAGATGTCTAAATGCTCTTGAATTAATTATTAGTAGGTGTTTTGCTATTGCTCATACTTCTAGTTCATTGTTGGAACAAATTCCTAATACGAATAATTAGACATTAGTGAAGCACTGAAGTTTAGAGTTCGAGTTATATTCGTGAGTTTTGCCTCTTACTAGATTCATTCTCACTGATGTGTGGGAGTTTCAGGGCGTAGACAGACGTGATGAAGTTCTTTCACGCCCAGCAGGGTTGAACCGTCTCCACAGCAGCTGCTCTTGTCCACTGATGTCTGAAAAGCCATGACAAGCCAACTCCACACAACACATCCCTTTGTCTGGCAGACACGACGAGCCGAGTCTCTTTATTGAGAGTTCTTTTGTCTGATTCTTACATGATGATGAGAACGTAAAGAGTGGATTTTGAATGCATCGGTTAACCATGGCCTTACAACAAGATGTATATTCCTGAAGGAAATAACAGTACTTGTAAGGCAACTAAAAGAATAATGTTGAAGTTTGAGGGAAGGATTTGGTTCTGTGTTAATGAAAAGAACTCGACACGTGACTTTGCTGAGAAATCTAAATAAATAAAACACCATCTTGGCAGTGTAAAGACAGCTGTAGATGGTTAAAGGAGTCTTTCCGTCAAAAAATTAAAATTGTGTCATAATTAACTCACTCACAAATTTTTCCAGATCAGTAGGACTTTCTTTCTAACTAAAATCAACTAAAATTAAATAAAACTGAAATTATTGGAAAAAACTGAAACTAAACTACAATACTTTTTCATAACTCCAAAACTAACTAAAATAAAATCAAAAAGATGTCGAATTCATTTTAGGTGTAGTTTGTGATATACTAGGGTGAATATGGACACTTTTGGAAATGTTACTTTTCTTGACACTTTGAATTATGATCCAAACGCCACTTAACCTAACATTATTCCTTTGAAGAAAGCTTAAGGTGTCTTCTAACTTAGTCAGAAGCAAAAAATGAAGAAATATTCAATTCTGGGAAGTAGAACATTTGAAAACCTCTTTTTTGACCAAATCTCTTATTTTTTTAAAGCAGTACTGGTAAAGTGGGACAGAGAGGAAAAGTGTTTGGGATTATTTTGTTGTATTTTCTTATACACTTTCACATCAGAACATAAAGTTAAATTGTACTTTTTTATGACCTGAACAAGATTTACCTCATGTCATTTTACTATACCACTGCTTTTCCCACCAGTAGTCATGAAATGAGCTCTGCTGCATGTCCCAAAGTCAAATCATCAATTTAAAACCTTGATAAAAGCATAGTTCTCCCGAAAATGAAAATCCTCATCATTTACTCACCCTCATGACATCCCAGATGTGCATGACTTTCTTTCTTCTGCAGAACACAAATGAAGATTTTTAGAAGAATATCTCAGCTCTGTAGGTCCATACAATGCAAGTCAACAGAATCCAAAACCTTGAAGCTCCAAAAATCACATAAAGGTAGCATGAAAGTAGTCCGTAAGTGGTTTAATCTTCTGAAGTGATCTTATCTGTTCTGGGTGAGAACAGACCGAAAAACTGCATCGCTTCTAAAGACATGGATTAAATCACTGGAGTTGTATGCATTACTTTTATGCTGCTTTTATGAGCTTTTTGGAGCTCCAAGTGTTTGTCCCCTATTGACTTGCATTGTATGGATCAACAGAGCGGAGATATTCTTCTAAAAATCTTCAGAAAGACAGTCACACACATCTGAGATGGCAAGAAGGCGAGTAAATGAGAGAATTGTAATTTTTGGGTGAAATATACCTTTCATTATTTAGTGTATATATATATATATATATATATATATATATATATAAGCATTTTTGTCCTCCATATTTTGAACTGAAAGGCAGTTTTAAACCAGGGTTTTCTGTTATATTTTCTGTTGTGACATTGCTGCAGTGCAGAGCAGAGCTGTTTGTTCGATAATGGAGGTGTGTTTTATCATGGATGACAGACAGACCTTTAGTGAGTGTGGGAGTCATGATTTCTCAGCTGAGTCATATCTGACATGTTCTCCTGTATATACATGTGCGTGGTATGATTTACCCATAATGCATTACTATTTTGAGTCCTCTGCCTTTACTGATCACTGCAGGATGACTTCAAATGCATTATGATTCCAAACGAATGAAATCATCCCTGCAGCTATAAACAGTGTGAGTTATTGTATGATGTCATCGGTTCCTGTCAGCAAGAGCTCAGATTCTGTAAAAGGCGTTTGTCGAGTTACTCTGGTCGAAATCATGCAGGACGGCACTCCAAAGCAACGAGAGACAGAAATGGAAAAGATAAAAGGGGAAAATCAGTGTAACTCTAAATGACCCTTATTCACCCTCTCTGTCTTTCTCTCAGTTCATTGTTTGCAATCATAATGAGCCCTTAGCTGCATGATTGAATATAATTAACATTTGGATGCTCATTGTTGTGAATGGGTTTATTATACAGCAGATGCGAGTGCAGAGGCGGCATGCCAGTTTGGTGGCAAAATGAGACACTTTTGTGCTCCTGTGTTTGTGTGTGTGTACTGTCACTGTGTCTGTTACACCAGCAGCAGTCTCAGTCTCTACTTTATACTATTTGCAAATTATTTTTATCCAGATATCCACTGATAAACATGTTTAAAAACGATACACACAGTCAAATACTGTATGTCACACGCTCATTATCGCAAAATAAACTTGTATATCCTTGAACGAGTTAATTTGACCTTTCTGGAATCAGGGTTTCCGATATTTTTCAGATACAGTTTTAAAAGAAGAAAATCTTTTCCATGCTGAAATCAAAGGTTTCTACTGACAAAATGAAATTGAGGTAAAGTCAGTTGTGTTTCTAATGTCTGTCTGAACAATTACATGAACAAACTCACATGCACATGCCATAGGGTGTTAAAGATTTGGTTTTAAACTCGTGGTAGAAAATCTTGATAATCCACAATGGCAGACAGATGTGCCTTGTGTTTTATCCACATGAGGGCAGTAGAACTCTGCAAACTTTACTGTTTAACTTTCAATATATACCTCTTTTTGTGCACTTTGTTTCAAGACTTCAACAAATAATTTATAAGTATATTATTTAATTTTTGAATGTCTTGTTCTACTATTAACATTTAGTGTCCATTCAAATGGACCATTGTCTTACAGTAGTATTTAACACACTTTCAATGAAGCCCATCATTATAATTAATTGTAAACGCATTATAAATACATTAAATTGCCTTCATAATGTAACCTTATAATGTGTTATGATTTCTCAGAAATAATTATTGCTAGTTATAATACATTGTAACAATCTATTCATAGTTATACCTGAACGAGTATAATGCATTCAACATCCGATTTTATCTTCAGAAGTTGTAATGTAATACATATTTTAGGAATCATATAAGTGCTGTCATGCATTAGCAGCATAGTTTAAACAGTCATAATGCTTTATCATGTGATCATATACCATTATAAGTGCTCTCTGCCTGCTTTAAGTTACAAAAGCAATGTCTTATAAACTGCCATAAGTGCAGTAGACGTCAAGCTTATATAATGGAATTCATATTCAAATGCACATAATACAAATAAACACAGACCATAATGAATTATGGTCAAACATAATAACTATTCTTAGATATGATAGCCTTAATCTATAACTATGAATTGGTAAGTATTATAATATATTATAATTGTGGTTACAATTATTTATAAGAAGTTATAACATATAAGGCTTATTATGTCAGTATTATGAGACATTACAAATGCATTATAATGAGTTATAGTCAAAGATATAACTGTGAATAGGTATGTATATTATTGTGTTTACAATTATTTATAACAAGTTCTAAGATATTGTAAGGCGTATTATGATACATTGCGAAAGTGTTATAATGCATTATAGTCAAAGATATAACTATGAATAGGTATGTATATTATAATTGTGTTTACAATTATTTATAACAAGTTCTAAGATATTGTAAGGCATATTATGATACATTGCAAAAGTGTTATAATGCATTATGGTCAAAGATATAACTATGAATAGGTAAGTATATTATAATTGTGTTTACAATAATTTATAAGTTATAACATAAGGCATATTATGAGGCATTACAAAAGCAATAATGCATTATAGTCAAAGATATAACTATGAATAGGTATGTATATTATAATTGTGTTTACAATTATTTATAACAAGTTCTAAGATATTGTAAGGCGTATTATGATACATTGCGAAAGTGTTATAATGCATTATAGTCAAAGATATAACTATGAATAGGTAAGTATATTATTGTGTTTACAATTATTTATAACAAGTTATAATACGTTTATAAGATATTGTAAGGTGTATTATGATACATTGCGAAAGTGTTATAATGCATTATAGTCAAAGATATAACTATGAATAGGTATGTATATTATAATTGTGTTTACAATTATTTATAACAAGTTATAATACATTTATAAGATATTGTAAGGTGTATTATGATACATTGCAAAAGTATTATAACGCATTATAGTCAAAGATATAACTATGAATAGGTATGTATATTATTGTGTTTACAATTATTTATAACAAGTTATAATACATTTACAAGATATTGTAAGGTGTATTATGATACATTGCAAAAGTATTATAACGCATTATATTCAAAGATATAACTATGAATAGGTATGTATATTATAATTGTGTTTACAATTATTTATAACAAGTTCTAAGATATTGTAAGGCGTATTATGGTACATTGCGAAAGTGTTATAATGCATTATAGTCAAAGATATAACTATGAATAGGTATGTATATTATTGTGTTTACAATTATTTATAACAAGTTATAATACGTTTATAAGATATTGTAAGGTGTATTATGATACATTGCGAAAGTGTTATAATGCATTATAGTCAAAGATATAACTATGAATAGGTATGTATATTATAATTGTGTTTACAATTATTTATAACAAGTTATAATACATTTATAAGATATTGTAAGGTGTATTATGATACATTGCAAAAGTATTATAACGCATTATAGTCAAAGATATAACTATGAATAGGTATGTATATTATTGTGTTTACAATTATTTATAACAAGTTATAATACATTTATAAGATATTGTAAAGTGTATTATGATACATTACAAAAGTATTCATGCATTATAGTCAAAGATATAACTATGAATAGGTATGTATATTATAATTGTGTTTACAATTATTTATAACAAGTTCTAAGATATTGTAAGGCATATTATGATACATTGCGAAAGTGTTATAATGCATTATGGTCAAAGATATAACTATGAATAGGTAAGTATATTATAATTGTGTTTACAATAATTTATAAGTTATAACATAAGGCATATTATGAGGCATTACAAAAGCAATAATGCATTATAGTCAAAGATATAACTATGAGATGATAAGTATATTATAATTGTGTTTACAATTATTTATAACAAGTTCTAAGATATTGTAAGGCATATTATGAGGCATTACAAAAGCAATAATTCATTATAGTCAAAGATATAACTAAGTAATTGTGGTTACAATTATTTATGTGAAGTTATAACATTTTATAAGGTGTATTATAAGATGTTGCAAATGTATTATAAAAAACTGTAATCAAAGATATAACTATGAACAGGTAAGTATCATAATGTATTATTATTGTTTTTACATTTATTTATGAGAAGTTATAATATTTTATTAGGCATATTATGAGCCTGTACAAATGCAGTAATCAGTAATTTGTTTGTTATTTATAAACAAAATAATAATATTTGCCACCACTCTCTTTCTGTTTTCTCTTCTCTTTCATGTCGGTTGTTTAGGAGGATACAGGAAAACAGAATGTGAAGAGTCGATGTGAGGAGTCTCGTGGCGTCTCTCAGAGTGACGCTTTTGTTCCGGTGAGTGAATCTCGTCTGCTCAATCAAATGTGGTCAAATAGGACGTCAGTGACATTATGAAGCAACATTAGTATTTGTATGTTTTGTGACCAAGCATCATTGACATCACACCTGACACCTACTGGCATATTTGATTTGAGAGCTACAGTGGAGGGGAAAATTTTCATTGAATAATGACTTAAATTCAGTATGATGACTTTGCATCTCGCTGTAAATACTGAGACTCAAATCATATTCCTGTCTTGTAGGCCACTGAAGGGTTTGAAGCGCTAAGTCTCAGTGAATCGAACCTCCTCTCATCCAGAAGAGAGCAGCTCGAGTACCTGCGATGGAAGAAAGAGCGCGAGAAGATCGACCGAGAGCGCGTCGCCCGACACAAAAACTCCAAAGGCCAGTGGAGGAGAGCCTGGGACCTGGAGAAGAGCGAGCTGATGTAAGCCAGACACGTGCGCTTGTAATGCATGCCTGATTTCAGTTCTAACACGAGTGTGCCCTGATTTACTTTGATTTCCTTGCTGTAGGTGTTGTTGTGAACGTTCTCTCTGCATGTTTAACAATCTCTTACATAATTCACAGCTGTTTGAATCTTAACAGTGTCATTCTTGTCTTTCTTTTGCCACCTAGACACATTCAGAGTTTGTTTACATACATGAACAAAGTCTTTAGTTCTACAGTTTTTTCCTGCATTACTTCATTGACCTGAATCATGAAATCCATGTTTACCAGGAATGTATGTTTCTTTCTTAATACAACTTCCTGATCACGTTTTTCCACAGAATAAAAATATTTGTCTTCAGATTTTCTTTTTTCCTTACGTTAATGAAACGGGGTGCTAGTGGCATTTAATGTTGAACTTTTAGCCGAACATATCAGTGGTCAGGACTCTGTTTAATATCATGAACGTATTAAAGGTTCTTGTTCATTCTCAGATGACGATAAAATCACTGTAGATGTCAAACTGCTAAAAGCGTCTTTGCCAAATCGTGCATCGTCTCATATTATCTGACAAACAAGTGACGTGTTTATTTTCTCAGTGACATTCAGCTGTTGCATGAAGTTGCCACTAGCTCAAACTATGATTTATTTTATTAAAGCAGAATGAATGCATGAAAATCTTGAAATTGAGTGGGACAGAGTTTATAAATCTAACCCAAAACTAATCAGAAATTCCTACATTGCCATCAATAATAGCCCAAATCATCTTGGATCAAAGTTTTATTTTAGCTTGTAGACCAGTCTGTGCTTCAAAATGGTTTGGTAAGCATGTTTATTTTATTTTTTTAAACAAGGGGGTATTTAGGATAAATTGTCTTCATTTCTCCATTAACTCTGCTCATGAGACATGAATTACTCTGATATACGTCATTGAATCAAACAGTTAGTTCAGTGATGGCTTAAAATACAGTAATCTAATCAAACATAGCACTTGTAATACTTGTAAATCGTGCAAATTGTGCATGTAAACAATACACATGTAATAAAATATACAGTATGTATGTACGAGTATTGACGCTGACTACCACCCCTGGAGTTGCGAGTCCAAATCCAGGGCGTGCTGAGTGACTCCAGCCAGGTCTCCTAAGCAACCAAATTGGCCCGGTTGCTAGGGAGGGTAGAGTCACATGGGGTAACCTCCTCGTGGTTGTGATTAGTGGTTCTCGCTCTCAATGGGGTGTGTGGTAAGTTGTGTGTGGATCGTGGAGAGTAGCATGAGCCTCCACATGCTGTGAGTCTCTGCGGTGTCATGCACAACGAGTCACGTGATAAGATGCGTGGATTGACGGTCTCAGAAGCGGAGGCAACTGAGACTTGTCCTCTGCCACCTGGATTGAGGTGAGTAACCGCACCACCTACTAAGTAGTGGGAACTGGGCATTCCAAATTGGGAGAAAAGGGGATAAAAAAATAAAGTAAAAAATAAAATATAGGGTGGGGGGGGCGATGAAGAGGTTCTTCAGCCTTACTGATGGTGCTGTTGGGGTACTTATGGCACAAAAAGGTTGGGAAACACCTTGTAAAATGATGAATTACTTTTTATGTAGATTTTTAGAATTAAAGGTCATTTAGAACATGTGAATAATTGCTGTCCTGTGGCTAGTAAGGGCACGCTTACGAAAAGCAGATTTTGTTTGATTCAGTTTGTGGTTCGTAAAAATTGTATCATGCGTTCATACGAATGGGCGGATAGTATGTTTCTTATGACTAATACAAATTATTTAAATCAAAATGACATCGAATGCTTATTCTTAATTATTTGAATTAAAGAAATGTTTCAGGTTCAATACAAGTTAAGCTTAATCGATAGTTTGTGGCATAATGTTGATCAGCACAAAAATAGTTTTGTCTCGTGCTTGTTTATTAAAATGTAAACAGCAAAAATCTGTTACAGTGAGGTACTTACAATGGAAGTCAATGGGGCCAAACATTAAAATACTCTGTGTTTAAAAGTATAACCACAAGACATGAACATTTTACAGTATGTGTTAACATGTGTGATACATTCAGGTTAGTAAGTGATTTTATCACACTAAAATCATGTTTACACACATATTGTGGTTACACTTTTTAAACAGTGAGTATATGAATGTTTACGGACTGGCCCCATTCGCTTCCATTGAAGTGACGTTTGCTCTTTTTATATATATATATATATAGGACGAGACAAAAAAAATTTGTGGTGGTAATGCCACAAATGCTGTCGGATAAATGGAAGAGACTCTGAACTCTCCACACATGTACTTTCAGTCACACAAACAAGACTTAAGTCCAAACGATAACAAGTGTCTGTGTGTCTTCAACGTTTGAGATGCTTAAATGAGTTTCTTCTGTGATAAATATGCCTCCCCTGTGAGCGGTATTGAGTGGACTGGATAGGAGGTTATTTTTAGAGCCGTTTGAATGCCTTGCCTTATTTGGGAGAGTTTGTGAACACTCGAGATTGTCCCGGGCAGCAGGACGATTCAGGATTTAAACGTTTAGTGGTAGCGCAGAATGACATCATCAGTAAGTGTTCAGTACAACAGGACAAAACACTGCAAATCAGAATGATTGTCTGTTATTGATGTGCTGTTCAACTTCTGCTGTGAAATGTTCTTGCAGTAGGTTGTCTGGACAGATAAAATGCATGACTGGAGAGTCGCAATATAATCCTGAGTTTCAAAATGTGTTCAGTTGTTAAACATTTAAAGGAACAGTTCACCCAAACATCATTTACTCACCCTCAAGTCATGACCAAATTACTTTCTTTTTTTCTGTGGATTACAAAAGGAGTATGCTATTACAAATAAATGGGGACTGAAGCTCTCAAGGTTCAAAAAGGACACCATAGCACCTTAAATGTATCACAAAGCTATCCTAAAATGTACAGTTACTGTGCCTACCAATAGACAAGCATAAACCTGCCTGGACAGACATAGAAATGCATGCTGATCTTTTCTGCAATGTAAAGATGTTTTCATTAACTCATCTAGTAATTATCTGCTAACAGAGAGTTTGATTAGCATGTCTTGACCACTGGAACACCTGCTCATGTGTTGCTGATATTGTCCATGATTATGATTTTGTGTGGCTGACGTGTGTTTTTTCAAAACGTTGTATCTGTAGGTTTTCTGAAAAAGTACATGGAGGAACAGAGAGAGAAATGCACAACAGAGGTGAGCAAATCCATTACTGGTGACATTAAAATGTAAATCATGGAGCAAATAGAGAATGGAAAGTAAATTATTATTATTATTTTCTTTTAAATTCGCTGCTTTATTTTTCCACATCAATGATCGATTTTCTGCTGCATATATAGAAATTTAAATATATGTATATTGAGTGTTTTGTGTTGATTCACATCGGCTTATGAGAGTTAATTATGTTTGATTGTCAGGAAATAGAAATGCCAGAAGAGGAAATCTGAAATCAGAAGAATCCAGACCAATGTCAGACAGGGGGCGGGGCGGTAGGAGTGTCCGGGAAACCTGTTTAGAAGCAGTCAATGTTTTTGCAATTACATTTGGCACTGAAATTACACACCTCTGCTTTAATAACCACTTAGTACACGAGTGGCTTGTTCCCACCACCTACAAAATAATGTGGGCTTTGCATTGAAGTGTAATAAGTAGACGCACAAAGCTGCATTAAAATTGTGTATAGTTTTAAGAAATAAAGCGTGGAAAATAAATCATCCAATTTTGAAAACTCTTTTTTTATATATATGTTTACAATTTCGAGTTTCTAGAGTCCAGAGTTCTACCACTTGAGGGTTTGAGATCTGGTGACATTGACTAATTTCTTTACATTTTGTTAGACTGCCCGTTTAACAACTCACTAAATGACTGTTTCAGTGATATTCGCTCTAATATTCATACTCATTCCATTTACATTGAGCTTATCTAATACGTAAGAAGTGAAAAATCATGGTTATACCAAAATTGCATGCAAAAATAAATTATTCGTAATTATGTTGGCCTGACGAAGCAAACATACTGTTATTCTACAAACTTGGTTTAGAGCTTTTTCAAAATTTCTAAATCGAGACCAACATTTCTAACAATAAGGCCCGTTTCACATTGCAAGCATGAGCAGTGTGTGAGCAAAGCGTATTTTATTCTGCCGCCCGTGTTTTCCTTTTCTCCCAATTTGGAATGCCCAATTCCCACTACTTAGTAGGTCCTCATGGTGGCACGGTTACTCACCTCAATCCGGGTGACGGAGGACAAGTCTCAGTTGCCTTCGCTTCTGAGACTGTCAATCCGCTTAACGTGCAACTTTGCGTGTTGCGTTCAGTTTCTGGGCTCATCTGCTTTCCTGAATATAGTGTGCATCATCAATAAGGTGCATATCGCATATCGAGTCTTAGTACATTAAGCCACTGTAAGGGGATTCAGTGGAAAGGAGGAGGCGAGAACCGGCTTAATAATATAAATAATAATTTAATAAACAACTTAAACAAAACACACAACCAAAAACACACAGTACAGCTGCCTGCAATTCTCTCTCTCGAGAAACTGTCGTCTCTGGCCGCCTTTATCCCTTGCGCGCCCCATCAGGCTGATTGGGGACCGGGTGTGTCTCATTCCAGCCCGGCCCCACCCTCCTCGGCTCTACACTCCTCCCGTTGCCTCAGGCCGGGGAGCCCCCGGCATGATGTACATCCCCCACCCTTCCTCTCTGGGGGGGGGCCGTGCCTTACGCCCCGACTGCCGGCGGGTCATCCCCGCCTTCCTCGACCTGGGAGGAGACAGGAGGGGAAAAACAACAAAACAAAATGGCGAGGGAAAGGCCAACACGGAGCGACAGAGAGAGAGAGAGGAGAGAGAGAAAAAGAAACTCACCGGTTCTCTGATGCGCCGTCGCCTGGTCCTCGATCACTACTCCACCCTCTCAGGCGGACTGCAGCCGCTCCTCCCCGGGCGGACCGGAGTCAGACCTCCGACCCCCAGCGGACAGAACGCCCCTCCATGTTCCCGGCGTCCCGTGGGGACACTCCTCTGCCCCTGGCAGCGGCCCTACCACCCCAGGCGGTCGGGGAGTCGCTTCCCTCCTCCCCCCGCGGACGGCGGTCTTCTCTTGACCCCTCCGCGTTCCCGGGGGACGGCAGGGCACTCCTCCGCCCCCGGCAGCGGCTCCCTCGCTCCAGGCGGTCGGGGAGTCCCGTCCCCACTCGCCTCGCAGACGGCAGCCGTTCCCCGGTCCGGGTGGTCGGGCTACTCCGTCCCCCGTCGGACGGCAGCGGCGCTCCCCTGGGTGGCCGGCAGTGTCGAGAACTCTGCGACGGGAATCCCTCCTCCTTCCCGGGTTTCCGCACCAGTGTAAGGGGGTTCAGTGGAAAGGAGGAGGCTAGAACCGGCTTAATAATATAAATAATAATTTAATAAACAACTTAAACAAAACAATAACTATAAACACACAGTACAGCTGCCTGCAATTCTCTCTCTCTCGAACTGCCGTCCCCGGCCGCCTTTATCCCTCGCGCGCCCCATCAGGCTGATTGGGGACCAGGTGTGTCTTATTCTAGCCCGGCCCCGCCCTCCTCGGCTCTACAGCCACGTTAAGCGTTTTAGAATGTCCAAGATGTAGTTGCACTGTAGCTTTGCATACGCCTTGCTCACACTTGCGATGTGAAACTGCATTTCAAGATACATCCACCAAACTTGGCACAGACCTTCAGGCTGTTCTGGAATAGTGTGCTAGGTCTTTTCTTACTGACCGGAATTACTGTTTTCGCATGGCAGACAATCAAAAATCTGAAAAATCCCATGGACTTTACATTGACGAAACGTTCAGATGTGCCAGTGGAATGCTCGTTAATTCAAACTTCAATTGTCAAAAATTCAAATGTAAACAAACCCACAGAAGGCCTTTAAGTTGCTTTAAGTTGCTTTCTCTCTCCAACACACTCTCACGGTGAAATCGTCAGGATTCGTACGACTTTTCTAAATTTGGCTAATTCGTATGATATCGTGCGGCTGCACTCGTTTGAATTCCTACAACTTTCACTACAGCCAATGACGTCACTGGACATTGTTTCCATCTAATACGCAACAATTACTTGCTTCTGTCACACAACAGCTTCCTATCATGTTTACACACTCTACTGATCGGTTATGTTTAGATAAGGGGTTTGGGTAAGGACATAATATTAATAAGTATGTCCTTAACGCCTCGTGCGCAGAACTTATGCTTACTTCCGCATTAGAAATCCGGGCATTTGCATGTGATGAAGTCGTACGAGTTTATGTGAACAACATCATGCGAGACCATACGAAATAGCCAACTCGTAAATTATGTACGAATTTTTCATGAGATCGGGTTGCTTACTGCAATGTCTGTATATCCGTCAAACTTAAAAATTATAAAACTTGTTTAAACTTATAGACAAGGCTTTGTCATGCCAACATCAAAGTTTGTCTTGACGATGTAGTTCAATTTAATAAGCACTTATTGCAAACCACATGCACTGCAATGAAACATGATTTCAGTGTTAATTTTCATTCACAGCTGTAGAATTTCACTGGTTTAATGTGCAGTGATCTCAAAAATGTTAAAATACCTCAATTATATCTTTTGCCACCATGTAAGTTACAGAGTTCAATACTCTTTGCTTGTGTTGAGTGTTTGGGCAATTTAGATTGTAAATGTGATCTGTAAGATTAGCTATAGAAAAGAATAGATCATGAGCTGATAATTTAAAGATAATTTCTGTTGACTTGAGTCGGGTGTCACACAGGAAATGATCTTGATCTTGAGTCAGGGTTTGTACTAAGATGTGATTGATATTATTGAGGATTAGATCATAAACAATATTACAAAATCACATTCTGTGTTGTGTGTTGATTTGTTTCTGGTTTTTGTAGGTCATCATCAAGCACGGGACAGGAAGGGTAAGAGTGTTCCGGTGATGGGCAGTAAAGCGATGGGTAAAGACCGTCTGACGGGTCGAGCCAGAAGGTGAGATGATCTGCAGATTTAAACAGCTAACTGACATTATAAAGATAGTTTATGTGCATTGTTTCCTGAATCATTTAGAATAATATTCTGCCACAATTATGTCTTGCATAGATCCTGCTTTAACACTGATGGGAAATGCTTTTCAGAGAGACATCTGGTTATGTACCGACACTCAAATTTAAAAGATCACCATTCACAGAAATTCAGAACACAACACAAATAAAAAAGTGTCTTATTCATAATGCATTATTTATATTGTATATGTTTACCATCTTATGATGAACAAAGTTTAATATATATATATACATTTTGTCCTAATTTTATAAGCATGTAATTCTGGTTCTGTTAACTCTATCTCCCTGCAAAAATAAAATTAATTTTATTCCACTAGATGTCACCTTCCATCATAGTATGCAGATCTGAAATGCAGGTGGTTCTCTAATACATCTCAGCCCTCACAGATGTGCTCGTCCAATTTTTCAATTCATGCACTACCCCCATTGTTTCGTCTAATATCTCGGCCTCTGAGTGGACTAGAAGCTCAATCTACATGTCATTAGAAACCTGAGATTCTCCCTTTTGCAAGCATCTTACCATCAATTGTCAATAACATATTTTCTCTTATGATTTATTTAGCATGCTTTTCCTGCTGGAATGCAATTTTTGTTCTGGACATCTAAGATATAATATTGGTTTTTTTTCAGCCAAACAAGCTTACGGACAGGCAAAAAAAAAAAAAAAAAAAAATGGCTAGTTTTTATAAAACTGCCTTAGGTAAGAGCAGATATAAAGTTTGTAGCTATATCAGAATCAGCTTTATTGCCACATATGCTTACACATACAGTACAAGGGCTTACAGAGACATTTATATTTGATGTCTAAAAGAAATAATATTTCACCTTGTGATTCTTTTGAAATTCAGATACATAAATTCAATTACAGTACAAATAAGCTTTTCCCAAACTGTCACATAGAAAAAGTTTTGCAAATTAATAGCGTTACAAAATATGTAAAGAAAATAATTTTGATGTTGTGACTGTAAACGATTGTAAATATTTTCTCTATTTGCTTCGTAGATGGGACGCTGAAGAACAATTGCAGGTGAGATTTGTGGAAAAGCCTTTCAGATTTGAGGTTAAAATGTTCTTGGTTATTTATGATCTTTCTTATTTATTTCTTTGTTGCTTCTGCTAGGTTTATCAAGGGAGCAGTCTACAAGAGTTTCTGGAGGAACTAGATGCTCTATGTGATCCTGAGGTGGAAGACATCAATCCAGACACTGAAAACCAAGATGTTGCCATAAAGCCCCGTGCATCTGAAGAGTCGTTCAAAACACAGAAAACCATCAGAGTCGTGACCTCTGACCGGACAGAAGAAGAGAATGGACGTATTTCCACAGAAATACCCCATTCAGAGACGTCCTGTCTCAAGGCCACCGAGAAAAAGGTACGGTTTTTAGAAGAACTTATTGATGAAGACAATGTAACTACAGAAACCAAGGCCAGCATGCTGAAAACACATGCACAGGGTATGAGCGGCTCCACCCGGGAAAACAACAAACTAATGTTGACACAAAATAAGGATAACAGTGAATGTGTCCAGGAAGTGAAGACAGCAGACATGCCCCTCAAAGGTACTGAGGTGAGACTAAACTCTCCAGAACAGGAAATCTGTGAGAAGAAACTTCCAGAAGTAAATCCTGGTACTGAAGTCACTGAAAGTGAAGCCAGTGAAGCATCTTGTCCCAGATCCAGTTCAGGAAATGGAAATGTTTGTGTATCGGTAGAACTGGGCCAGAACCAGCCCGTGGAACACACCAAGAACTGCTCGTCAAGAGGAAATGGTAGGAATATATATGATCATCTGAAATAAATAATAATCATAAGAAATATTAAAAATTATGAAATGAATGAATGTGCTATTTTTTACAGTAGGACCAATTATTGAAATGCATTTATACCTCTAAAAAATCCTTTTAAAAAAAGTCATTAAAAAGTCTGCGGAAACACGCCTTATGCAAGAATTGTTTTAAATTTATCTCTGATTTGCTACAGTATATCTGCTCTGTTGAAAACTGAAATGATATGATCATTTGGCAACTTAATGCTGAATGGTGGTAAATGCAATTAAAATGGCATTACCTTTCAAATATTTCTTCCTCAAAAGTAAGAATCGTTTATGGAACTGTTAAGAGGAATCGGAACCAGAATCGTAAAAGTTCCTTACAATTCCCATCACTATAAATAATTAATATCATAATTACCATGGCTCATCTAACCATAAGTTATCCATCTTAAAACAGTAGGTTTTGGCATTCTTTATCAGCCTTATCTGATAGTCGTTTTATTGTTTATTGTAGGATGTTACAGTCCAAATAAGATAAAACCTCGATAGAGTGATCAGGATCTTGCATCACCCTGATGAGGTTTATTTTGCAATAATGACTGGCTGAATGTACATTATCCTGCGTATTATATGGTTAGCTTCCAAATGAATAAGTAAATGGACATGAAATATTGATTTGCATTGAAATTGTGTTATTATGTGAGAAGAAAGAGACCACGGAGTCTCCAGAAACAGATGAACTCCACCTTTGGTTTGTGTCGGAGTTATGTTGGTGTTTATTTTGTGGAAATGACCGTCTGACTGCTCATTATCCCGCTTATTACATGGCTACCTACCAAATAAATAAATGGACATGAAATATTGATTTGCATTGAAATTGTGTTATTATGTGAGAAGAAAGAGATCACAGAGTCTCCAGAAACAGATGAACTCCACCTTTGGTTTGTGTCGGAGTTCTAATGGTGTTCATGTTGCGAAAATGACCGTCTGACTGCTCATTATCCTGCTTATTACATGGCTACCTACCACATAAATAAACAAATGGACATAAAATATTGATTTGTGTTGAAATTATGATATAACATGAGAAGAAAGAGATCACAGAGCCTCCAGAAACAGCTTAATTCCACCTCCGGTTTGCATCAGACTTCTGTTGGTGTTTATTTTGTGAAAATGACTGTCTGACTGCTCATTATCCCGCTTATTACATGGCTACCTACCAAATAAATAAATGGACATGAAATATTGATTTGCATTGAAATTGTGTTATTATGTGAGAAGAAAGAGACCACGGAGTCTCCAGAAACAGATGAACTCCACCTTTGGTTTGTGTCGGAGTTATGTTGGTGTTTATTTTGTGGAAATGACTGTCTGACTGCTCATTATCCCGCTTATTACATGGCTACCTACCAAATAAATAAATGGACATGAAATATTGATTTGCATTGAAATTGTGTTATAACATGAGAAGAAAGAGATCACAGAGTCTCCAGAAACAGCTTAATTCCACCTCCGGTTTGCATCAGACTTCTGTTGGTGTTTATTTTGTGAAAATGACCGTCTGACTGCTCATTATCCCGCTTATTACATGGCTACCTACCAAATAAATAAATGGACGTGAAATATTGATTTGCATTGAAATTGTGTTATTATGTGAGAAGAAAGAGACCACGGAGTCTCCAGAAACAGATGAACTCCACCTCCGGTTTGCATCAGACTTCTGTTGGTGTTTATTTTGTGGAAATGACCGTATGACTGCTCATCATTACAAGACTACTTCCCAAATAAATAGACATAAAACATTGATTTGAGCTGAAATTATTCTATTTAGCTTACTTGTAGAGGTCACAGTGTTATTCAGAAATATCAGACCGCTAGATGGTGCGACTGACCAATCCGAATCGAGTGTTCCAAAGAGCTGCGTAATAAAAATAATGTAATGTTTTAGAATTTTATGGAAGTCTCTTGCAATCTGATTCATAATACACAGCAGGTATATGTGGCTTTTGTATCTGAGATCATGTGTGTGTTTTTCCTCACAGAAGATCTGATTGACTCCAGTCTGTCTGTCTTGAGTCTGGAGTCTGAAAACCCTCTTCCAGACCACAACACCAGCACTGATATGGTGAGTGTGTTTTGGTTGTTTGATGTGAGAGGGAGTCTGCTGCATTAAAGCTCTCTCTCTCTCTCTCTTCTCATTTCACTGGCAGATTTGAAGTGTCCCACCTCACAAAGCTCAGCGCCCACTGAAACTCCATTAGAGAGCTCAAGAGCTTCACAAACACCCTAGAAAAGTGCCACTATGCTATATATCAGGCTGCATATTCATCCTTTATTGTAAAGAGTTCTGTTACATCAGTTTTAAAGTGTTGAAACACAATCCTACACCTTTTTAGTCTTTTATGTGGTGAACAATTCAAGGTAACACTGTATAAAAACTACATGGTATAAAGTATTTGTAAAGTATCCGTTTATAGTTAATTCAGTATTTATAAATAGTTGTTCCTACATTGTTAATACATTAATACAATATTTACACATAGTATGTTATTCATTTATATTTTCTGTAGCAAACAATTTATTATTATTTAATAAGTTTGTATATAAGCAGTTTGATAACGGTTTTTCATCCTTAGTAAACAACTTGTTAACACTACCTAATATTTTTCTGTTGATGCAAACCAGTGGTAAAGAAGTGTTTATGTATGCAATAAATTGGACATATATTCATGCAATTAATGCTTTATAAAAGTTGTAATAAAGCACTTACCAACCATAATAAAACTAATATATATATATATATATATATATATATATATATATATATATATATATATATATATATATATATATATATATATATATATATATTATTATTATTATTATTATTATATTTTTTTTTTTATTTTTTTTTTTAATTATTATTTATTTATTTTACTTTTTTTAAGGTTTATCCGAACAGAAAGGTCTTATCAAACCTAAAATGAGCCATTTCCAATAATATTAATAATTGGGGGGCCTGGGTATCTCAGCGAGTAAAGACGCTGACTATCACACCTGGAGTCGCGAGTTCGAATCCAGGGCGTGCTGAGTGACTCCAGTCAGGCTTCCCAAGCAACCAAATTGGCCTGGTTGCTAGGGTGGATAGAGTCACATGGGGTAACCTCCTCGTGGTCACTATAATGTGGTTCTCGCTCTTGGTGGGGCACATGGCGTGTTGTGCATGGATGCTGTGGAGAATAGTGTGAAGCCTCCACGCGTGCTAGGTCTCCGCGGTAACGCGCTCAAAAAGCCACGTGATAAGATGCACGGATTGCTGGTCTCAGACACGGAGGCAACTGAGATTCATTCTGCCACCCGGATTGAGGCCCCCATGAGAACTTAGAGCACATTGGGAATTGGGAATTCCAAATTGGGGAGTAAACAGGACAAAAATCAACAACAACAACAAAAATAATAATAATAATATGTAACTATTTAGTTTAGTTAAAATGCATTTAGACTCATGGCCCAGTCTAAGTGGGGGCTTGGGTTGGGCATTGCCCCACTAGATTTGACTAGCATCCTAGTACCAGCCCTGTTTAGATTAATTTAAAATCTCCCTCTCTTTTTCTCCCATCCAGGCAAGACAGAATGGGAAAGTTGTTTAGATGGAAACTGATGTCTGGAGTGAACCTTAAACCAAAACAAACGAAAGAAGAATGGAAATAGCATTTGCCTTTTTTATTTGACTCCAATTCAGGCGAGTTTCTGTTCTGGTGGAGCAAAGTCTTTTATCTGACTCTTTAAACTACTGTATTTGAAGAACCATTTTAACATTGGAAAAAGTTGAAATTTGTGTAATTTATTGAAGTCTGAATGTTGACTGATGACAAACACAGTATGTGATTTATTACGTTTGGTTGCAGATTGGTTTGAACTTTTAAAGACGATTATCGCACTGAGCTGCCAAATCCAAAGGACGGACACTTTTGTGTCTTTGGTGGAACTTTAAAAGAGGCTGTTCATTTTTAACTAAAAGCACCACAAGCAATTTGAATGTGTAGCTTAGTTTATTGGAACAAACACATAGACAAGCGAAAATGTATTTAGATTCATATACCACACGGACTAACTGACTAACATGACGAGGCATAGTTTTATACACGCTTATGACTGTAGTACTCTTAAACAGAACCTGACAAAGGCCTCCTGGTTGCCATTATTGGCTAATATACTGTATAGCAGTTCTACTTTACAAGCACACGTGTCATGGGGTTTTGGAAGTTGCGTGGAATTCTAAAGTTCACATGGATTGTTAAGGTATGTTAATTAGCACTTTATTTTATATGAATGTTACATCTGAAATGTTACCAGATATGTGGAACCATTTGTTTGGTTTTTATTATCTAGGCTATTTAAGTTTTTAATCTGATCTTTTGCAAAGCAGAAGCCTTTAAATGATTTTATTTGACAAATTACCACAACATGTTTACTACTTGAATCTGCACAATTGTTTGTTTGTTTTTTGCTAACATATGGGTAACTTTAAAGCAAGCTGTCTTGCCCCATGTAGTTTAGTATGTAAAGTTAATAAGTAATTGTTGGTTGTGACTATAAAATGTCATTGTACTTTACAACATTTCAGTATTTAAGAGTCTAAGTGTTTTGGACTTTTGGTCGTGTTACAGTTTGATTTAGGAAGACACTAAGGGTTTGTTTAAAGTGACTAGAATTTGATTTATATTTTACTGTCACTTTTATTAAGCATTTTGCATTCATCCATGTTTGAAATGAAAATGTATTGTACATATTTAAAAAATATATATATAATAAAAATAATAATAATTAAAAAATAAAACATGATTTTTTTTTTTAACCAGCAATATGCTGTGATGCTTCAACTTTTTCCATGGAGTAAATTAGTTTCTAACCGTTGTAAGCTTAATGTCATCTTCTTTTGAGAAATGTAGTTTTTAATACAGTGTACTAGAATTACATACACAACACCTTTTAATGTACACTAAAAAAAATTATTTAGCCTATTTTTAAGATGAACATATCAATTTCATAATAAAATTCCATCAAATTGAATTATGAATGTTTAACTAAATTAAATTAATAAAACATACAATATTTAGTTTTTTTTTATTTTGTTAAAGATTACTTTACAATTAAAATTGAAAAATTATTAATTTAAGTGTGTTCATTCTCACTCTGCAACTTAAGAAACACTGAAAACAGTGCTTTGAAATTTACATGATTTAATCATGTACATCGATTCAACATGAATCATTTAAGTGCATAAAATAACACTTAACTTCAACATATGTACTCTCCGCATCAAGTCCTATGCAAAGCATGCTGAACTACAAATCCCCTTGCCCATGTTGTTGAACATACTTGATTGGTTCACATTCACCCTACACAATGTAATCTAGTAAAGTGCACATTTTAGAGAATGACATTAATCGAAGCAAAGAAAACAAGTTTAGAATAATAACACAATTTTGTTGTGTAGATTACAAATAATATGATTTATTAAATTAGACAACCTGCATGTAGCTGCCTTTAGAAAGCAGTCATGATCATAGGATTGTAGCAGTTAAATAAGGGGTAACACTACATACATACTACGATTTCAATTCACAGTTTTTCAATGTCAAATTTAAAGTTAAAGGTAGCTAAATGTATCAGCCTGTATTTAGGAATATTTTATAGTTTGTTGAAACTGCATTCTTGTAAGTTCCCTGTTGATAAGTTATTTTGGTCCATGTTTTGATTCAGTCACATGACGTTGACTCATTCCCAGTTTTACCAAGGTTTTAAGGGGCCTGTTACTCGCTCACAGTATGAACATTTGATACATCACTTAATGAATGATGTAATATAGATTTGAATAAATATTAATACAAAACAAAATAAAATCCATAGGCAGAGAGATAGAAAAGATAAAAGTAGCTTTCTGTTTGATTCTTTCTGTCTGTTTATTATTTTTGAGAATTTTCTTTTTTTGTTTTGACCTGGTTTTCTCACCTGATCCTTTGAAGAGGGCGGGGCTTATCAAGCATGTACTAATTAATTATTTTGATGTAATTCCATTTACTTGATTAATCTTTCTGAATGTTCTTAAATGATTAATGCTATGGATTGTTTGCACAGAGCATACACTTCTTCTGCAACAAAGACATTGTGTGGGTGATATTAAAACAATATCTTGTGTCGTTTTGAATGTGCGAGCTGCTTGCAGATCTCTGTTTGTAATGGAAGATCTCTTGGGATTAGTGTCTTATTATTTTAAAGGTGTCCCATCGGCCGGTTGCTGTGGAAATCTCTCCCTGTTCTCTTCCAACAGTGTGTTCTCTTCTGTTACTCTTTTAATTACTCTTTTCCAGCAGGCATGCTCGGGGACGGCATCATCCTCAGGGACCGCTCGAGGAGGCCCTGATCACATGATTCACATGATGTTTGATGATGATGATGAATGATGATGATGGTTTGGGTCTTAGATGAAGGTACAATAACAACATTGTGTTTTCATACAAATAATATAACACTTGGGTCTAGTAAAAGAAGCAAATAAAACAAAAAAATGTGTATACAAAATCACAATCATTGCATCTAAAATAAGAGGAAACGTAAATACTATATTGATAAATTCCTTAATATTACTTTATAAGATGATCTATATATATATATATATATATATATATATATATATATATATATATATATATATATATATATATATATATATATATATATATATATTTACATTTACATTTATTCATTTGGCAGATGCTTTTATCCAAAGCGTCTGCCAAATGATGATATATATATATATATATATATATATGATATATATATATATAGATAGATAGATAGATAGATAGATAGATCATTTTTTTATTATTATTCATTCATTAGTACCATTATTTTTGACACTGTTTATGAGAATTAAGCACATTGTCTGCCAAAATTCTCATTATTGTAAAGCAATAATAATAAAAACTAGATAGGTACATTTCCTGAAGTAAATGTGAATGGCGCTTGCCATGGCAAAATTCATCACCACGATGTCCCACCAACTGCCCCAAGTTGAAAGAGGCCACCCCCACGACTGTAGGATGTTCTGGCACAGAGATATTGGTGTTGATCCATGGTTGCTAGGGTGTTCCATCTGGTTGCTAGGCAATTTCCAGGGTAAAAATAGTTTTGAGTCAAATGAGCCAACCCGGAAGTCTACGAGGTTCTGGTACAGAGATGTTTTGCCACTCGGTTGCTAGGGTGACCCCATCTGGTTGCTAGGCAGTTGCCAGGGTTATACAAGGCTCCTTGCTAGCCTGAGTAGTCTCAACGATGTTCTGGTGCAGACATAATTCTTTTGCTACCTGGTGAGCTCATTTGGATGATAGGCAGTTGCCAGTGTGATAATCACAAGGATGCTTGCTGGCCCGAGTCATATGAGCCAACAATAACGTCTTTATGACATTCAGATCTGGAGATATCCCTCTAAATCATTTTCAATGGAAGTCAATGGGGTTGGTTGCTAGGGTGCTCTAAATGGTTGCTAGGGCGTGGCTAAGTAGTTTCCAAGGCTATATTCAAAGACTGCTTGCTAACCCGAGTAAAACAAGCCAACCTCTGAAGTCTCTACGACTTTCTGATCCGGAGATATGATCTGACAAATTTCTTGCCAATGTTAAGTCAGTGGGATTTTTTGGGGCAGTTGTTTGACTGATTGCAAACAAACCCTAGAGCGGTTCACTTGTGGTGAGAATGCATAACGAACCAATGGATCAACGAAACCAACCTGCATCACAATGCATGATGGGAACTGCGCTGACCAATGGGAAATGTGTTACATCAAAAGCAGCAGTGTTTGTTTGGCTAATGGCTAGCAAAATGAGTGAAGGTGTAACATGGAGCCAAGATGAGGTAAAATGCCTCATTGAAATGTGGTCAGATGAACATATATCAGAACAACTTAAAATACAGAGGTTTATAAGTTGTATAGTGAGCATCTCCAGGACATAGGCTTTAATCGCTGTGTGGAACAGTGCCGTGCGAAAGCCAAAAACTACGTCAAAAGTACATAAAAGTATGAGATTCACTTCACAGGACAGGGAGTTCGGGAGATGAAAAAGACAAGTTTCCCTGGTTTGACGAGCTGGACAAAATGTTTTAAGGCAGCACGCTGCAAAAGAGGGTTAAACATTCGTGAAATGCTGATAAGCTATAGCGATTAGATAAGCGATAGATATGCGAATAACCATGAACACACCTGATAGATCTTTGTTGACAAATTCTGAGGGTGAGCACGTCATGGCACCTCAAAATCAAAGCACGCCGCCTTTTCTGAAAATGTCTTGTGATTGCTCTTCTTCGAAAACAAATGTATGGCAATACTGTTGTTCCGACGAAACCTTGATTCCCACTCAAACTGATAAATTAATATAACGTGATTAGAAAAAAAGCCACAATAAGCCTGCGGAGCTGTTGTCCATACATCTTGATGGATAACCGACCCGCCTCTATAAGCGGAGCCCCAGAACATAAACAACGCACTTCGACCAATGAGGGGACAGTTTACTCACATGTGACTTGCATAAACACATTTTGGTCCATTTGGAAATGTTGCCTTGTGAAAGCAATCCGAAACAAGGAGAAAATGCAACATTGTAACAATTTATTCCACGTTTCGTAACAAAGCAAACGGTCTACAGGTCTGAAAACACAACCTAAGACATGTTTAAATATTGCATTGAAATAAAATATAGTGTCTGCATTGTTTCAGCTTAGCTGCATTTCAGTAACTAAAGTTCTTCCACGTGTTTGACAATAGTATAATCTGTCTGCTAGATTTCTTCATCATAAAATCAACACTTAAAGGCAACTTCATAAAGAACACCTGATTCTTATAGCACCAGTTATTCCAGAAATAGGCCAAAAAGCCTCCTGAAATCCACTCAGATTCAGTGCCAGAAATAAGTGCAGATTTGGGCTCGTCCGGCCGTGAGCTCCCTGAGCTTTTTACTCGAGTCCCGTGCTGCACTGCGGTGGAAAATGACTCGCAGGTCTCTCAGCACATGTTTGATGATATCATGTGCACCTGCAGGCATGAACGCAACACCACTGCAGTGAGAGACTGAGACGCCCTGCTGCTGATGGGATTTGAGGGTCAGTTATTGGGTGAGTGATGAGATATATGGTTTGAGTTGCAGCACTCTTAAACCACAGTGGCTCTCTCTCTCTCTCTTTATCTCTCTCTCCCCACATTTTCTTGACTAATGATAATTGAAAAACCCATTATGAGTACAGAACATACTGTAATCCTTTACTTTCAAAATACAAGCTTTAACTGTAGTTCACCCATGCATGCTCAGTTAAATGATATAATGTCACAGTGGGGCTCAGGGCAAAAATGCCACCACATTTCAAAATATGGGGGCATCTATTGAATTCCTGTTTGAATTACTTTTTTATTTATAACATCTAAAATAGTTCTTAGTTTTGTATTCTAGGCTTAGTGATATGATTGTATTAATAATACTTATACAGAACATTAAAATTGAAACATGCCTGTTGACATATTTCCAAATGAATCGAATATTTAACCTAATTGAATCTAATCACATCTGGAAATCGGTGCCAATACTCAGCCCTACAAATATTAGTTGATTTAATTTTATTAGTCGCAGTCCAATATTCAGACTTAATTAATTGTTTACATTTGTAAGGTTAGAAAAAAATAAGTAAATAAACAAATATTCTAGAATTCAATTCCAGGGGCAAATATTGCCCCTTAATGGAAATAAATACATTTCTGACAAAATCATGCTTGATCGCTTAGAAAAATATTAGCACACCTCTCCTCAAGCCACATGACTTGAACCGTATCATTATTTTCTGTAGCACAAATGAAGCAGGACGAGTTACATATATAAGATTAGCCAAATACACTATATTGACAAAAGTATTCACTTATCTGCCTTTAGACGCATATGAACTTAAGTGACATCCCATTCTTAATCCATAGGGTTTAATATGACGTCGGCCCACCCTTTGCAGCTATAACAGCTTCAACTCTTCTGGGAAGGCTTTCCACAAGGTTTAGGAGTGTGTTTATGGGAATTTTTGACCATTCTTCCAGAAGCACATTTGTGAGGTCAGACACTGATGTTGGACGAGAAGGCCTGGCTCGCAGTCTTCGCTCTAATTCATCCCAAAGGTGCTCTATCGGGTTGAGGTCAGGAATCTGTGCAGGCCAGTCAAGTTCTTCCACACCAAACTCACTCATCCATGTCTTTATGGACCTTGCTTTGTGCACTGGTGCGCAGTCATGTTGGAACAGGAAGGGGCCATCCCCAAACTGTTCCCACAAAGTTGGGAGCATGGAATTGTCCAAAATCTCTTGGTATGCTGAAGCATTCAGAGTTCCTTTCACTGGAACTAAGGGGCCAAGCCCAGCTCCTGAAAAAAACCCCCACACCATAATCCCTCCTTCACCAAACTTCACAGTTGGCACAATGCAGTCAGACAAGTACCGTTCTCCTGGCAACCGCCAAACCCAGACTCGTCCATCAGATTGCCAGATGGAGAAGCGTGATTCGTCACTCCAGAGAACGCGTCTCCACTGCTCTAGAGTCCAGTGGTGGCGTGCTTTACACCACTGCATCCGACGCTTTGCATTGCACTTGGTGATGTATGGCTTGGATGCAGCTGCTCGGCCATGGAAACCCATTCCATGAAGCTCTCTACGCACTGTTCTTGAGCTAATCTGAAGGCCACATGAACTTTGGAGGTCTGTAGCGATTGACTCTGCAGAAAGTTGGCGACCTCTGCGCACTATGCGCCTCAGCATCCGCTGACACCACTCTGTCATTTTACGTGGCCTACCACTTCGTGGCTGAGTTGCTGTCATTCCCAATCGCTTCCACTTTGTTATAATACCACTGACAGTTGACTGTGGAATATTTAGTAGCGAGGAAATTTCACGACTGGACTTGTTGCACAGGTGGCATCCTATCACAGTACCACGCTGGAATTCACTGAGCTCCTGAGAGCGGCCCGTTCTTTCACAAATGTTTGTAGAAGCAGTCTGCATGCCTAGGTGCTTCATTTTATACACCTGTGGCCATGGAAGTGATTGGAACACCTGAATTCAATTATTTGGATGGGTGAGCGAATACTTTTGGCAATATAGTGTATTTAGGGTTTGGAGTTTGTTCAAATCACTAATACCAAATATTAGCAATAGTAAAAGTGATGCATGCTTGTCGTAGCAAACACCACTGAAACTGAATCTCGAAGGGATATTAGGGATCTTAAAACTACAGCGGGTACAGACAGAACAAGGTGTTCTCAAGGGTGAGCTTCAATCTAAAAATCAACTATTGAAAGCCCTTCAGAGTCAACATTGATTTGTCCCTACACTGCTGTTAAATCAATTCTCTCTTCTGTCACAGAACACATACAATCATAGACCTTCACCAGTACAACTTGTTTAACCGAGTTCAAAGGTATACAGTGGACATCAACTGGATCTGAGAGTTTATTTAGTGGGGTTTACAAAGGCAGCATCAGTGTTAGGGGTTTGTTCAAAGCACTAACCCTAAATATTAAACTTAGGCTCATAATACATCCTGTAGCATTTATGCTACAGACATGAATGATTTCTCAAATCATGCATCTTGTTGAGGACAGGTGTGCTGCTACTTTACTAAGAGATTAGACTTGTGTTTTTTTAATGGTGGACGATAAAACGGGTAAAGAAATCCCATAGACTTACACTAAAGGAGGGACTCAAGGCATATACAGTATCTAAAGAATGTCATGTGACTTGAGGGTGCAGGACACTTTTGACTTGAGCCACTAAACAACTACCCAGAACACCCTAGCAACCCCATAGCAACGCCTTGGCAACTATCCACAATGCTCTAGTTTATTGTGGCGGTGAGTTTTTAAGTGCAAGCAGCTCTCACATTTTCTATAGTAAATGTAAAAATCTAGTTTTTGCTATAGTTTCCTATGAAACACCAATTAATATCCATTTAATGCAAACACTCATTGTGTATCTATGTGTATGAGTTGCACGAATTTCTCTCCAATAATTTTCCTGCATCTTCTGTAACAGTGATCAGGGTCAAAGATAATAGAGGCTGAAAATAGAGCATGATTGTGTAATTCTGCTTTTGACTACTGTATAGTAAATCAATAAACCTCTTCATAAGAAAGAGATACTGGCATGGAGAGATAACTAGATGTGACTCAGAATAAACCAGCAACAAATGGGTGACTCTTATGATATCTGTCAAAAACATGTCCAGGTCATATTTCACAAAGAAATTATATTTACTTCAAGAAATTTAAGATGGTTTTTAACAGCATTAAAGGAATATTCTGGGTTCAATACTAGTTAAACTCAATCAACAGCATTTGTGGTTTAATGTTGATTACCACAAAAAATAAGTTTTGACTTTGTCCCTCTAAAAAAAGCAAAAATGTGTGTTATAATGGAAGTCAATCGGGTCAATCCGTAAACATTAAAATACTCACTGTTTCAAAAGTATAGACACAAGACGTGAACAATATGTTTGTAAACATGGTTTTAGTGTGATGAAATCACCTATTAACCTTTTCTGTGTAAAGTTATATTCAATTTTACAAATCCGTTGCCATGATGACAAAACACCTCTTGTTCTTCCAACAAAAACGACGATTTAAACAACTTCAAAGCTCAAATAATACATGAGTTTGAACAGAAGAATTAATGTAAGTGCTTTAATAAAATTATAAGCTTCACATTTCTGCCTTTAAACTCTCCAAAAATTGGCCCCATTGACTTCCATTGTAAGTGCCTTTACATTGTAAATCATATTTTAGCTTAAGAATAATATGTTCAGCTTTTTATGATTATTATCATATCATTTTTACTGCCAAAACATTTTTTTAGCAACAAACATGTTTCAAAAACCTTCAGCCATAGGACATTCTCTTTCATTGCATATGTACTTCTATTATTTGAACAGAGGCCAACAAAAGCATATTTTTATATGGATTTTTAGCATGATTTTAATCTCTAATTAACCAGTGCACTCACCTTCTTCATACTGTACTACATAGTAATTTGATTAATCTGGCATCGTGTTTTTAATCTGGTCAAAGTGATTAAAGTGCTGCTTGTTGTTGCTTAGATAACGTGTTTTCTAGGTATCTTTTTAACCCCTTGTTTCATTTTTTTTATATATCATCAAGACCATAAAAGAGCCACAGTTAATTCTAGTAACACATTTCCTCAAACTGTAGAAATGTATGTTCATCCCCAAACTATTTTGGACCTTAATGCATTATATCCTTATGAGTGTTTGCTCCTAATGTTTCTGTTGTCACAAAACATGCAATCTATGCAGTATAGTTTTACAAGAGAGTTTATTATTTACCATTACGGTGGTGTATTCTACACCTATGGTGCTTTATTGTTGTAAAAATTACCTAGTAAGTTTCTATTATATCCAGGGCATGTATATACATTACTAAACATTACATTTACATGGATATATGCACATACCTGAGCATCGACTCAGGTTCCTCTAACAATAGAATCCTGATTAAATGATTTACAGGTTTGTTTGAAAAGCATGCAAGCTTTAAGTGGCATAATCTGAAAAGCTTGCCCCCAACCCACCCCAAGCCCCGCAAATGGCTGTTTGCAACATAATAATAAAGGCATTGTGCAGAATGATCAGTCTTTATATGAATGTTTCTTATTCAATAACAGGCCTGCGGTCAGGTGATGGAGATAAATGCTCCAAAAATATCAAGTTAAAGCCCCGCAAATGTCCACCAAGGATGCCAGATAAAGGCTAAACAAAAAGGAGAGATTATATGTTAATTTATATGAACATTTTGAAGGGCTGAACACTATTGGAGCCTCCATGCACCAGGTGCGGCCTCTCCATCCGCGTCCAAACATCCGGCGCGCTCCGGACATCGGCCTGTTTTTATTGGACCCGCACAGTTCATATTTGATACACATTCACAGTCCGAAGGTCTTGATTAGTTCTTTCTTTTCGGGTTATTTCCATTAGACACAAACCGAGTCTGTTGTTGCAATCGAGAAGAATCCTCGTCAATAGATGTTGCGCTCTCATCCTCCTGCTCTCCATCATGTATATCTGTGATGGAAAACGTCGGATGTGTTTTTATATCAGTCTGTCTATCTGAGTTCTGGGCGAGTGTGTATCTGTACGGATCCGTGGATTCAGAGTGCGCACTTTTGGAGAGGGATCTGGCTCTCCTTGACGCATTGGACTCGGTCGCGTTGTTATTGATCAGTTCTGCCTGTGTGCCGTTGGTTTCTGTCCCGTTGATGTTTGCGGAGCTGTTTGTGGTGCTGTTGGTGGCTGGACACACTGGTTTTCCAGATTGCGCGCCGGTGGGTTTCCATATGAGGCTGTAATAGATGGCCAGTATGATCGCGGCGAGAGACACGGATAAAACATATGCAAACACGGTGGCCAGTCTGACCCACTTCTTATTGGTCTTCGCAGCCATCTTTGCCTTTTTATCGCCCGTGTAGGTGGCTGGTTTGCCCCTCTCCATGTTGGGCATGTTGTCCCTGTTGGCCCGGTTTTTTCCTCGATGCTCCACGACCCCGTCCGTCTTGGATGGCTTTTGATGGTCAGACCCTTAAAAACCCGAGAAGACGCGCCGATCTGGCTGGTTTTGATTCGGATGGCTTCTGCTCTTGTGGTTAAATGGATTTGCTTTCGTCCATGGCGTATGAAATGTCCTAAAAATCCATCAAGGTGATGTTGCACCTCAACATGGATGCTGCGGTTGATTCTGGTGTTTTCCAGCATCCAGTGCGGCTTTTGTCCCCAAAGATTGCTTTGTTTCTGATCCAAATGTCATGGGATGGATTAGAGAGGGCTGAGAATGATGAGACAGCTCATACTGTACACAGATCTCTCTCTCTCTCGTGTGTGTATGTGTGTGTATGTGTGTGTATGTGTGTGTGTGTGTGTGTGTGTGTGTGTGTGTGTGTGTGTTATTCAAGTGAAGAAGAGGCTTGTTCAGCTAAAATGACAGGAGAGGAGGAGGCTCTTAAAGGGCCAGCACAGATTAAAGAGCAATTTAAGGCAGGACTGTGATGCTGTAAAGTTCATTGAAAATTTGTAAACACTTTATAATAACTTCATTAATAACTCAATTAAATAAGTGCATAATAGATCAGTATGATGTGCATTTAATTGCATAGGCTACAGTATATGAAATGTATATTTTCTTAATTAGAACAACATATTTAAGATATATATTATATTTATAATATATTTAATATAATTTAATCATATACAATTATGACTAGACAGACAGATAGATAGATAGATAGATAGATAGATAGATAGATAGATAGGCCTGCATTATATTTTTATTTATATTTATTTAAATTCATTTAAATTGTATATATTTGCATAACAGGTCAGTGCTATGTACATTCGAATAAAACACCTACAAAATATTTCCTTATTCATATTAATTTGAACACAGTATATATTATAAACTAAATTATTTAATATTAATATATTTTAAAATATTATTCTCATTTATACAGTAAGTCACTTTGGATAAAAGCATCTGCTAAATCATTAAAGAGGAAAATATATACTATTTAATTTTATTTTTACACTCTAAAGCAAAAATTTTACGGATTTCAATTTCATAACAAAATTTAATTTAATCAAATTTAAATGAGTAATGTTTGACAAAATAAAATAATATTAAAAATAAGAAAATAATATTATTAAATATTACATTATTTATTTTAATTTTATTAATTTAGTCAATATGATGTAATTTTGTTATGAAATTTAAATGTGTAAATCCTATAGGCTAATTTTGTTTAGTTTTTTTATTTTTATTAATTTGTTTTACACAGGATAGGATATGTAATCTATTAATATGAATATATTAAAATTAATATGCCATAGTCAAATGCAAATTGTATATAAAATATAATATTTTATTTTTATTCAAGATATCTAATGTTAATATATTAAATATATTTTTCTTTGTCCTTTTGTCCTTTTTTCTAATTCATATTCATTAGAACACAAAATATTGCATATGAATTTATTACTTGTCATTTTTAAGTTATTTTCCATTAAAACATCTGCTAAATATCTAAAGAGAAAAATATATATTAAATATACTATTTAGTTTTTTTTATTAATAATTATTAGAACACATATATGGGCTGTATAATATAAATATATTATTCAAACTTCAAATCAAACTATCAAAAATGTAACATTTATATTTAAAAAACATATTCTCATTTGTAAGTCATTGAGGGGAAAAGTGTCTTCTAGATGAATAAAAGTGAAATTGTTTGACATGGTGATGATCACTTTGAGATGATGTTACTGTGCAGGTGTCAAACACACTGAGCTACAGGAGCATTTGAGATCAGCACCATGGAGAGTAACACACAACAACTAAACAACTGATGGACGAATATGTTTGTCAATAAAAAGATACCCTCTTTTGAAATCATATAATTTTGTCCTGATAACAAAATCACATGCACCATTCACTATATTCACCCACATAATTTGCTGTATCATAGAAACATTACCTCTTGAAAGAGCTTTTTTTAAAATTATTATTATGATGTATATAATCCTAATTGTGCAATTAATATTTTATATGAAATGTGGAAGGCTTTAGATACTTTGCCTTTTATTTGCATTATTTATAGATCTATGTGAAATGAATAGTTTTGACTGTTTATGTTCACTTTATGCTTTTATGTTACATATTCTTAATGGTAAATTGCTTGTGGTTTTCCTCATTTGTAAGTCACTGTGGATAAAAGCGTCTGCTAATTGAATACAAATATTTGTAATGTATATAAATGTATGTTTGGTTGAACAATATATTCTAGAATGTTTCAAGATTACATTTCCATAAACATTTTTATGTTATGGTTTTGTAAAAAATGAGGTTAAATTAAAAATGTGTTTGTTGAACAAAACCCATAACCTTTTTAACATCTCAACATTACAATAAATAATTAACCAGCTAATTCCGACATTTGGACAAATAACCTCTATTATTCTGATGGTTGTTCTGTACAGACTGTGGGATTTTGTAGAATCTGTCCTGTAACTGCAGAATCGCCTGCTTGTTGTTCAGGTGGTCAGTTTGAGCTGTTGCTCTTTGGGGAGCCAATTAGATTTCTAGTTTGCATTCTTGCACCATGATCCCTTGTGCTGATTGGCTGTGTGGCAGGAACAAATCAATCTGTGACATCCAGCTCTAATGGTCACATCTCAACTTCACTGTGAGCTATTAGAGAGAGAGATCAGGAAATTACGCTTTCAGGGAATAATTCAGATTGGAGTGATTTGATTGTATATTTGAATTGCTCCTAAAGATGTACGTTTAACCTAATAATCAAAACAGACAATGTTTATGATTTTTATCCTCCTGAGACCCGAGCATGACTGCTGTGTGCATTTTCCATTTCCCTTTTTTGATTTGTAACTAGTAGCACCTAATAAACAAACAAATAAATAAATAATTCTAGAACAAATCGTTTTCCTAAAAATTGATGTTCACATATGTGTACAGCGGGACTCAGTTGTGAAATTTTAAATAATACCAAGCTATAGAAAGTTATATTTTTTTCATCAAATCTTATTCAAAGTAATGTCCAGCATCATCCAATCACTGTCAATCATGTTAAAATAAAATGATACATTATAAATTCTGAATCTATGTACTGATTATCATTGTCACATGTCTGTCAAACATGTTGAGTGATCCAAACATCATCTGCAGCCTGAAACTGAACTTTTGATCAGATTTTAGGAGTGAATGCACTTAACTGCATAGAAAGCTATAGGATGCTCCCTTGCTCCCTATTTAGTGAATGACTTAACCTCCAGTGTGCTGTCTGTCTGCACTGGTCTCAGAACAGTTTGAAGTGCACCTTATTTTCATCCTAACTCCATATAAAGCCTCTGAAAGACACAATTATCAGTTTTTGGATGAATACATTAATTCTCAGTGTGATAATGTACAGTAAATATAGGAATGCATTTATTAATGTTAATGAATAGAACCGGATTGTACAGTGATAACAAAATAAAACATATAGCAAAATGTATATTAAAATGTTGCGAAATGACCCACAGTTGTGTTCATATCGAAAGTTACTCAGAATTAACATATTTATTCAACTTTTGAGAGAATAAGGTCCCATTTTCCACATATGTGGACATCATGTTTATCAGCGTGCTGAAACGCATAAAATTAATTAATTTTTTAAAGCGGCATATCAAATGAAACTAGAGACTGCTACTCTTTACAACCAAACAGGCGTCAATGAAAAATTGTAAAGAAGTTTCTTACCAGAAGCACTTTTGTTGGCGCTGTGCCCATTGGAGCGCTTCACCGAAATTGACATCATGCTGTTGTGTCACGTGACTTGGTACGGCAGAAGTTTAACCCTTAAATGACAATGTAGAGTGTTGTGAACAGTATTCAGTCGGATTAAATTAATTTAAATAATGAGTTGCGAATAGCAAAGCCAAAATACAACGTCCACACATGTGGACGCGAGGTCACACGAGGTTAATGACTATTAATAATTGAATAATGTGTAAAGGGGAGACTTTTCTCAATATAAAACTATGAAAATCAGTTTTAAAAACACAAACTACTACATGTTTAAAGCATGTAATTAAAACAGAAACCATTTCAAAATGTATTGTGTAAAAAAATGATCTTTCAAAAATGACAACTGTCCCACAGTTGTGACGTCATTTCCACCACACCAAACAATTTTGCCCCCTAATAAAGTTTATTTAAAAGTTAGTGTACTTGTTAACCAAGTGGACAAAAGTGTCAGTGAAGTGCATGCTTGACATGAAATATGAGACAAAACAAAGAAAAATTCAAGAGAAATATTGGCCGTTATTTCCAATCAAGCTGTCATTTTGACAAAGTATGCAAAATGTGTGAAAATATTATTCAAATGTGTATATTTAGGATACAATACATAAAATGTTAACTATGAAATCAGCATTAGCAAGACAAAGGATTCGGTCATTTTATTTGAAAAGGACATTGTTAGTTGACAAATTAAACAGAGAGTTTTAATGACACTTTACTTTCTAGAAGTGTACAGTGCGAAAAGTGCACAAAGTTGAATAGACACTTGTATGTGAATAGGTACTGTATGTATGAATATAAATGGCTTATAATATTGTCGTTTGTCTATACTCTAGAGAAAAGCCCCGTGTCAATGTCCTCCACTGTGATTTACATGTGCCAGCACTGGGGATGCTCATATTTGACTATTAGCCAAACTACATGGACTGACTTTTCACCACAGTGTAGTTCATTCTTCTCTTATTCATGTACAAAGTCTTTACAGTGCTTGTTTTAATGCAAACAATTTACACAATCATCCAAACTACACTATAATGAATGGCACATTTTTAGTTTTGCTTTATCAATCTGTATTAATCAGTAGTAAAATATCTATCAAGCCTTTTCTCTCACACACACCTGTGAGCGCTGCGCCCTCCAATAGAGACTCGTCAATGAAAGGGATTTTCTCAAGAGATGTTGGTCTTCATTATTTGCATACTGTACTACTGTAAATGTCCCTAATAAGTAGGTCTAATCTCATTCCCTTCTTCATATATGTGAAATCTGGTGTTCCTAAAAATATCATGATCATCTTTATTATAATACTCATTATTTATCGCCAATTAATGACATAAGATGTATTAATAACACAGGCAGTTAGACAGCATCATATCTCTTGTGGATTATCATATGGCATGACAAACCTGGTGCCACTTAGGCCTAATATTTACTCTTTTACATCCTATTTAATTCTTTATGACTGTAAATAGTGTAAACCTGTGCAGGGTTGGGTCCTGCTCACCCATAACACTCATTTGCAATGCATATTGAAGGCTGGACGTTCTTCAAGCTCATTTTAGTCCAGTTCCCCAAAGTTCTTTCATTCTCACCGGGGACGATGACTTTAGGAGTGAATTGTTAGACCACAGAGTTGTGTGGTGATCTGATCAAAATGAGTCGAAATCGCCACACACTACAGGAACCCGACGTTAAAGAATATCTTGTGAAAGGAGACCGATTCACAAAATGGAAAGAAGTAAGTGGATGTGAACAGATTTAGGACTGAATGAGACCTTGATAGAGATTTCACAAAATTCTGATTACCAAAAAAAAAAAAAAAAAAAGAGTAATAATATAAAGTTCTACTGAGACAAAGAGCACTTTTGGTCCTGATACGATGAAATTGATCTGATAATTTTATCCTGTGTTGTTTGAAAATACATTTACATGAGACATTACAGTATGTGAATTAAGGGATATTAATGAATGAGTTTGGGACTATTTTGTCACTTTTAATGATATTGGTATTCATAAGTTTTAATTTAGATCTTTTAATTGTGTAAGAGGTGTTATATTTTTCCTAATCTTGACAGGACTCCAAAAAAACCACACCAGTCACCATGAAAATGGATCCAAGAGGATTTTTCCTTATTTGGACCAACCAGAGTAAGGTAAAACTGGACAATTTTACCTTTACTTTACATCAAATCCAGCAAACAGTGTGAACAGTGGTGCAAAGCATTGTTTTGTGTCTAGAGGTGTTTTTGATTGACTTCTATTAGTGTCGTATTCTCTAAAACAGGGGTTTCTAACCTGTGCTAACTTATTTAATTATTTAACCCTCTAACCATACTTAAAAGTACTCTGGCGGTACATGGTACAGTGATGACATTGGATAGTAATGTACCATGATTTATGTACCAATTCCCATATTCATGTCTCACAGTATTTACATGTTACTTATGGTACTATCATGGTACTAAAAACATGATCGTGGCACTTTTTGGTACTTTCATAGTGTAAGATTTCAAGTAATGTTTTAACATTTCAATACCTTTCAATAAATATATTAACCATTCATTTTATTATCCAATTTTGTATATTGGTCAATGATGTGATGATCAGTTTGTTGTCCGGATCTGTAAAGTTGTTCAAAAACACATTAGAAAAGCAATTCACACAAAACTATTACTTGAAAACACCTTTACTATGATAAACATGTTTTCCATTTCCAGGTTCAAAGTGTTTTGAGATTTATTTTCTATGTCTTAAAGTTTAAATAAAATGAAAATGTCATGTGCACTATCTGTCCAGAGACAGTGAAAAAAAATAAAATAAATAAAAGCAGAAATTCTTGAAATAAGAATGTTAGCATGAGTACTTTGGAATAATATTTTACTGTAATTTATTAAATAAATAAAAACAATTGTGAAACAATTCGGTTTTTAAAATATTCATATTTGAAAAACCTTCGTCCAGAACAGAGAGGGTCATTTAGAACCTTTAATGAGTGCAGAGTAAAAAAATAAATAAAAATAAATAAATAAATATAT
>NC_059363.1:1627500-1730000 GCF_019703515.2 Myxocyprinus asiaticus | reverse complement strand
GATTTCTGTTATCATTATGATTTAAAAAGGAGCCAAACAACTATGTGATAATAAATGGCTTCATATCAAGTCAAGTTAAGTCAAAATGTATTTCTATAGCACATTTAAAAGAAACAGGGTTGCACCAAAGTGCTGTACAATAAAACATTGAGCATATAAAAAGAAAGCATTAAAGGAAAACATGCAGCGTACAAAATATAAACACATTAAATAAAATACAATCAGAAAACTTCCACATAAAACCCTTAAACTAATCTTAATCAAAAGCCAGAGAGAACAAATAAGATTTAAGAGCCGATTTAAAACTGGCTAGTGAAGGAGCAAACCTCACATTTATGGGCAGACTGTTCCAAAGTTAGGTGCTGCAGCAGAGAAGGCCCGACCACCCTTTAACATGGGACAGTTAAGAGAAGCTGATTACTAGACCTAAGTGCTCTTTGGGGAGAGTAAGGAATCAGAAGGTCACTAATGTATTTTGGTGCGACACCAGATAAAGCCTTGTACACAAAAACAGCAATTTTAAAATAGATTCTAAACTTTACAGGAAGCCAATATAAAGTCGCTAAAATGGGAGAAATGTGATCCCTCTTTTTTGTTCCGGTAAGAAGTCTCGCTGCAGTATTTTGGACAATTTGCAGGCGAGAGATCGTAATTTGAGGCAGGCCACAGTATAGGGATTTACAGTAGTCCAGGCGTGATGTTATGAGAGCGTGGATTACATTCTCCAAATCTTTCGGGAGTAGAAACTGTTTTAATTTCGCAACCAATCTCAGATGAAAGAAACTGCTCTTTACCACTGTACTGATTTGTTTCTCAAAATTTCAAATGTAACCCCAAGTTTTCTTACATGAGGTTGGACACTGGCAGAATGAGAACCTAAATTAAAAACAGATGGAGACCTGGAGGGGCCTAAAATCAGAATTTCGCTTTTGCTTTTGTTTAATTGCAAAAAATTATTAGCCATCCAACATTTGATCTCCTCAAAACAGTCGCAAAGCACGTCCAAAGGATTACTACTGTCAGTTTTAACTGGTAGATAAAATTGTGTATTGTCAGCATAGGAGTGGTAGGAGATCTTATATTTCTTAAAAATGGCACCCAAGGGGAGCATATAAAGTGAAAAGAGAAGAGGGCCTAAAATGGACCCTTGGGTCACACCGCATAATAGGGGAACTGACGAAGAAGAAAACTTCCCAGTGCTCACTGAGAAGATTCTATCTTTGAGGTAAGAGGCCAACCACTGCAGGGCAACACCCTGAATACCCACCACCTTTTCCAACCGATGTAACAGAATACTATAATCAATTGTATCAAATGCAGCGCTTAAATCCAACAAGACATGCACCGCATACAAACCAGTATCAAGAACTTGCAACAGGTCATTGCTGACCTTCAACAGTGCGGTTTCCTTACTGTGCATTGATCTAAAACCCGACTGAAAAGTATCTAAAATATTGGACATACTGATATAAGAACTCAATTGACGATACACAACTCTCTCTAAGAGCTTTGAAATAAAAGGCAATTTGGAGATAGGTCTGAAATTGCTAAGGATAGATGGGTCAAGATGGGGTTTCTTAAACAGAGGGTGAACCACAGCATGTTTAAAACTAGCAGGTACGACTCCATTTGCTAGAGAACTGTTAATAATGGCTGTTACAGCCGGGCTCAAGGTTACAAACACTTCCTTGAAAAGACGAGTTGAAATGACATCGGAGTCACAGCTGGAGCATTTAGCCTTTGAAACAATATCAGCTAGCTGAGCAGAGGTAACTGGATGAAAACAAGTTAGCGAATCTGTTGTGGAACAAATCAAAGGGGGATCATACAGTATGTTGATGGCTTAATGGAAGCCTTGATATCCAAGATTTTATTATCATAAAATTTAGTTCTCACAGGTTTCCCTAGATGGAACAAGAGAAGGGGCTGGTAAGGGATTTAGCACTGAATCAATTGTCTTAAACAACATTCTCGGTTGGTTAGCATTTTCAGGGATGAGTTTGGAGAGGAATTTAGACTTAGCCTCTTTTACTGACTTTTGGTAACAAGTTAAGCATACAGTTAAACATTCATACGAGACTTGAAGTTTGTCTTTTTTCCACGTTCGCTCTGCCTTACGACACTCTTGTCTAAGAGAGTGGGTGTTATCATTTAACCAAGGCTGAGTGTTGCCCTTTCCCTTAGCTTTCCTGGGCAACAGAGTCTATAGAAACGGAGCAGGATTTAGTAAAAACCTCCACCATTTCTTCAGCGTTTAATTTGTCAATGAAGACAGCATCCGCAAAGTTAGCTTGATAGTACTCTGAAAATAAACTGGTAGTGGAAAGTTGAATGAAACGAGAATAACTTACAGACTGAGAGCAAGTGGAGGTGGGAGAAACACAGACAGATTAAAACAAAATTGCCAAATGGTCTGAAATAGCAGCATCAATCACTCTCAGATTTGTTACAGGAAAACCATGTGACAACACCAGATCCAATGTGTGCCTCAAATTATGAGTAGAGCTAAAAACTAATTGTGATAGATTTAAAGATTCAATGAGGCATAAAAACTTTCACCAAAGGTTTAGACGGACAGCAAAGGTGAACATTAAAGTCTCCTAGAATCAACAGTCTATCACATACGAGACACAATATTAGAGAGGAACTCAGAGAATTGCTGAATGAAGTCCTTGTTATATTTCGGAGGCCTGTAAACCAGTGCACATAATACAGGGCCCCCTATGTCGATTCTCATTAACTGTACCTCAAAACTGGAATACACATCTGTATGCAATTTTTAAAAACAGTAGCAACACCCCCACCATGACCAGAAAGTCTTGGAGTCTTGGAGAAAATCCGGTGGAGAAAGTTCACCAAGAGATGATAATTCATTCATTTTCAGCCATGTTTCAGTCACATAAAAAGTCAAGTGAATTCGAGATGAAAAAGTCATTTAAAATGAATGATTTGTTAAATAGTGACCTCGCATTTATCAAGGCCGTCCTCACCGTCAGCGGCTCAGCTTTTTCAACATTTGGAGATGAAAACTTAATTGAACAGAGATTTAACGGATTTACAGACCGTAACTCTGCGCCCGACTTTGAAGACTTATATGATCACTATCCTTAAATAAAATGATCAGTCATATTTTCAAAATCAATGCCAAAATTTCACAATTTCTGCCAGGGTGTGCAAACTTTTGAGCACAACTGTATATTTATTTGCCCATTTATAAATTGGTTTATTTATCCACATTTTTTCAAATTAATAGATTAATCATTTATTTCTTCATTCTTTTTTAAGCGGCACTCCATGGCTTCCATAAATAAGTTGCAGTGCAGATCAAACATGTCTGAGGATTGTGTTACGCCCTCTGATGGACAGATTTATAAACACATTTTTGACTGTAGGCCTACTGGATTTGAATTTTTTTTGTGTATAAAAGCTTTTCTTTTGAACAAAGAAATAACCTGATATATCATTATGAGAATAAATAAATAAATAAATAAATATTACCAATCAATCACAACACCCTAGCAACTGCACAACAGCAAGTGGAAACCATATGAGTCGATCTTTCTTTTTTGGTACAGACTTGGGCTGATGACATCCTTGCTATCGCATACAACACACTGAGAGCAAATGCTTGCCGACAGGTCTTCCTGGAGAAAGTGTGAGCAATTGTAGCTGTGAATTTGAAACTTCAACATGGCTAATGAAAATACTGATTTATATTTCCAGTAGTCTACTGATAAGCATTATATTTACATTTCACTTGCTTATTTATTTTGTCTGAAGGTATGTTCGCTTGTCACTGCAGACCAACAAGGACGGAAAGATCCCAGTTAAAAAGTAAGAGACAAAAATATTGGAAAAGAGCAAATGTTACCTTGCTTGCCTTGTTAAGATGTTATAATGCAGGGGTGTCAAACATATGGCCCACACGGCCCACATGTCTGAGGGTGACACTAGATCCATGGTCACACGTTCCCACAGTGAAGTTTCTCACACAGAAATAATGGCAACATGGGCAGGTCCAAGGATAAATATAAGATGTAATTACTGTTGCACGAGTTTGACGAATCCTTCAGTGAATGAACTTACTGAATTACTCAGAGGGGCTGAATGAATATATGATTTTCTGCAAGTTGCAATACACACACACATGTGGAGTGGTGGTGGTGTAGTGGACTAAAGCATTGAACTGGTAAGCAGAAGGTTGCTGGTTTGATCCCCACAGCCACCACCATTGTGTCCTTGAGCAAGGCACTTAACTCCAGGTTGCTTCAGGGGGATTGTCCCTGTAATAAGTGCACTGTAAATCGCTTTGGATAAAAGCATCTGCCAAATGCATAAACATATACAGTATATATAACATATAAATATAAACTTTGGCCTCCAAGCAATGTCACTTGGTCCAATCAGGCTTGCAACCCAAAATGAGTTTGACACCCCTGTTGTAAAGGCTTGTTGTCTTACAATAAAGTGCAACTTTTCATTTCAGGCTGATTAATTTGTGTACATGTGATAAATGATAATGATCTAATGATCTGTCTCAGTATCTTAAAGATGTTTCCTGCTGACAAGAAAAGAGTGGAATCCGCCCTGGTAGCTGCTAATCTCCCGAAGGGAAAGGTATGTGCGTGTGTGTGTTTAGGGGTATCAGATAAAAAATACATATAATATAAAATGTTGTAATGGATGAAAAAAAGTGTTACAGGTAAGTGTTTATCATGTGTCTCAATTTCACAGCGTCCGACCTGTCAATGCTTTAATTAAACTACTAGTCGCGACATAGTATGGAGTGAGTATTCTCACTCCTGCAACTATATTTCTTTATAATATTTATTCTAAGATTTCTAATAAATAAGATTTAAAGTTCATATCTCATTATTACAAGAAAAAATAGTCCCAATTGTGAAATATAAAGTTGCAATTATGGGACATAAACTCAAAATTATAAGAAATTAAGACAAAGTTGTGAAATATAAAGTTTATATCTCGTTATAACAAAAAATAAACATGCAATTGCAAATTTATGTCTCGTAATTGTGAGAGTTGCAATAGTGAGAAAGTTGCAGCTGCGAGTAACATAGTCACAATTGCAAGAGATAAAATCACCTGCTAAAGATGTAAAGTTGATTTCTCATGATTCCGAGAGATAAAGTCGCAACTGAAAATATCAACATGCTATTACGAGTATTAAATTGCGACTTAGTCGCAGTTGCAATATATTAAGTTTAGATTTTTGTATTAAAGAAAAAATAGTCACAATTGCAAATTTATACAGTATGTTTTAATTGAGAGATAAAAGTTGCGATTGACAAATATAGTCGCAATTGCGTGACAAACGTAAAATTGCAATATACTGTATAATGTCGCTATTCGCAATTATGAGAAATTAAATCACAATTGTGAGATATAAACTCACAATTACGAGAAATTATGTCACAGTTTTTAGATATTTTGTACGTGTATATCTCGTAATTACAAGAAATAAAGTTACAATTTAAATCTACAAATTTATATCTCGTAATTGTGACAGATGAAATATCGCGAAAGTTGCAATTGCAAGACATTAAGTCGCATGCACACGGTATAAAGTTGATATCTCGAAATTACGAGAAATAAAGTTGCAATTGGGAGATCTAAACATGCAATCACAAGTATTAAATTGCGACTTAGTCGCATTTGCAAGATATTAAGTTTAGATTTCGTATTTACTAGAAATAAAGGTGCAATTGTGAGTTTATATCATGTGATTATAAACAAAAAATTGCAATCGTGAGATATAAACATGCAATTACGAATATTTAGGTCACAATTGCCAGAAATTAAGTCACAGTTGTGCGATATGAAGTCAGAATACCTTTTTATATTTTTATTCTGAGGCGAGATCGAGGCACCATAAGAAAGAGCACTGAGGCGATCAATTTTCACCTATTGAAATTCTATCCTTATAGCGCCACTTAGCGGTTTAGAGCTGCTAATGCATAATTGCGGTGACAACCGCTGTGGTGAAAAGGCCATTCGGGATGAGTACTATCTGTATCATGAGCTCAGTATAAAAACAATAGAAATGAATGGAAATTCATCATAATTGGAATACCAACACGTGTTTGTGTGCTAAATGTAACTCATGACATGCTTTGTGTTCAGTTTGACACCATTAAGCAAGATGTATTCACTGAAGCTGCATTCAAAACATTTCTGCTGCATTTGTGTCCCCGACCAGAAATCAGTGAAATCTTCACTTCATTGTGAGTCGACACAGTCCATCTGTTTGTGTAACACCTATTGGAAATATTGTGACCATACCCATAAGTTTATTATTAATTTGCATTAATTAATATTTCATGATGATATCCATAGCACCAAGGGAAAAGGTTTCATGACGAAGGAGACGATGGCGAAGTTCTTAAACGAGAAACAGCGTGACTCTCGGCTGAATGAGGAGCTGTTTCCACTTGTGAGACCTGAGCAGATGAAGAATCTCATTGAGAAATATGAGCCAAGTTCCTCCAATGCCAGTCGCGGTGAGAAATATTATTATGATATATGAATTAATAACATTTTTTTTTATATAAACTTAACCTCCAAATGCACTCAACCTGGAATAAGTGTAACCTACTGCAAGTCACTATGGATAAAAATGAACTAAATAAATAACAAATACCATTTTGAACTAGACAGGTAAAGTTCATCAAGACAGACTTTGATGTTGGCTTGACAAAGCCTGGTCTGTAATTTTAAAATACTTTAAAAAGTTTGAAGGTTTTCCGGGTCCGTTAGTCAGTCAGTCAGACAGACTGAAAGAGTTTGAAAGATTGAAAGATTACACAGCATGAAAGAGTGTTACTGATTGACAGATTGCTAGCATGTTTTAACATGTCGCTAGGTGTTGCTAGCATGTTACTATGCATAACTAGCATGTTTAAGCATGTCGCTAGGTGTTGCTTGCATGTTTCTATGCATAACTAGCATGTTTTAGCATGTCGCTAGGTGTTGCTAGCATGTTATTACGCATAACTTGCATGTTTTAGTGTGTTGCTAGCATGTTACTATGCATAACTAGCATGTTTTAGAGTGTCGCTAGGTGTTGCTAGCATGTTACTATGCATAACTAGCATGTTTTAGCATGTCGCTAGGTGTTGCTAGCATGTTATTACGCATAACTAGCATGTTTTAGTGTGTTGCTAGCATGTTACTATGCATAACTAGCATGTTTTAGCGTGTCGCTAGGTGTCGCCAGCATGTTACTATGCATCACTAGCATGTTTTAGCATGTGGCTAGGTTTGCTAGCATGTTACTATGCATAACTGGCATGTTTTAGCACGTAGCTAGGCGTTGCCAGCATGTTACTATGCATAACTAGCATGTTTTAGCACGTGGCTAGGTGTTGCCAGCATGTTACCATGCATAACTAGCATGTTTTAGCACGTTGCTAGGTGTTGCCAGCATGTTATTATGCATAACTAGCATGTTTTAGCACGTGGCTAGGTGTTGCCAGCATGTTACTATGCATAACTAGCATGTTTTAACGTGTAGCTAGGCATTTATAGCATATTTTATTTATGTAGCTAGGTGTTATTATCTAGTAGCTTAAAATTGCTAGCATGTTGCTAGGCTTTGCTAGGGATGGGCGGATCGATCCTAAAGAATCGATACTTCCGGTACTGGTGTTGAATCAAAAATATCGATCCTCACACAAAAATATCGATTCTAACATTATTATTATTATTTATTTATTTATTTTTTAACTAAGGATATTATTATTTGGTTACCATGAACATGAACAATAATCATAAGCTTACATTTGAAATAAAAAGGATTAGGCTATATTAGCAAATACTTGTGGAGGATGGGAACTATTTCTTCCTCTGCTCATCTTAACATGCATGCTGAAAGCCACAACACTTGTTCAAACAAGAGGGATCAGTGCCTTGTAGAAGTAATGATAAAAAATCAGAGAAACAGCTTCTGGAGTAAATTCACACTAAAATAACAACATAGGTCACTAAAGGTGACATTTCTTATAATTGTGTGTAATTGTTGTTAATAAATAATTAAATACAATAGTTAACCATGGTATTACTAAAGTAATAATGTAGTAGTAACCATGGTTAATTGTGTGGTAACTATGGTTTAACTAAATACTATAATTAAACGATAGTTAATATAGTGAAACCATGGTTAATTTTTGTAAGGGTAAACAAAACAGAAGTCTAATAATTTTCTGTTGTTAAGGCTTACAAATGTAAAAAAATAAAAATAATGATAATAATAATAATGACTTGAATTATGACTAAAAATAATATTTTAAATGACCCACTGAATCCCAAGAAAAAAAAACAACAACATTTAATAGAAGTATCGGTATTGGTATCGGTATCAACAATATTGGACTTGAAATTTTTGGTATCAGATCAAAAAGAAAATAAGTGGTATCGCCCATCCCTAGGCTTTGCTAGTATGTTTTAGCATTTTGCTAGGTGCTGTTAGCCTGTTGCTAGGCATTGCTAGCATGTTCAAATGTGTTGGTAGGCATTGCTAGCATGTTTCTAGGCATTGATAGCATATTTTAGCATGTAGCTAGGCATTTCAAGCATGTTTTGGCATGTTGCAAGGATTTTTTTTTTAGCTTGTTAGGCATTGTTAGCATGTCTTAGCATGTGTTTGGAATTGCTAGAATGTTGTTAGACATTGCTAGCATGTTTCAGCATGTAGCTAGGCACTGCTAGCATTTTAATAGGCATTGCTGGTATGTTTTAGCCTGTAGCTAGATGTTGCAAGCATGTTTTTGCCAGTGCTATCATGTTTTAGTAGGTTGAAAATGGAGGGACAGACTTTGTCAAGTAAACATAATTACTAGTGAAAATGAGGGCTTTTATGACACTTAAATTGTAAAGGAGCCATACAAAGATTAAATAGACGTTGTTTTGTGTTCTGCAACTGCAGGTCAGATATCTCCAGATGGTTTGCTGTTCTATCTAATGGGACCAGAAACAACTGTCGTGAACTTGGACAAACTGGCTCAGAGTCACGACATGACTCAACCTTTAACACATTACTTCGTCAAGTCCTCCCACAACACCTATCTCACAGGTAACGCACCACTTATTTCATGAGGAACATTTATATGTTGACCCTTAGACGTTTTTTCATCAGTTTTACCATCATGACATTTGGACACTTTTTGAGCAAGTATCAACAAATTTTTAGTAGCACCATGTGATGAGTTAAAATGCCAAGCAGATTACAAAACACAATAATACAAATTAAAACATATACAAATATACAGTAGTTAGCCATTTCCCTTAAACAACGACATAGGTCATTGCTGCTCAGTGTTGGCTAAGTTTAAAAAAAAAAAAGTAATTCACAACAAATTTCGAATTACTTTTCCAAAATTGTAATCAGATTACCATGACTTATTACTTCATCAAAACCTAATCACATTACTACTTAAGTAATGTGTAATTACTTGAAATGTTTTTCGTTTTTCCGCTCAATGAATAAAAAATCGGACGCTCTTGCGCTCCATTCGGCTGTTGCAATTAAAGTTTATGTCTCGTAATTACAAGAAAAAGGTTGCAATTGCAAATTTATATCTCGGAATTACGACAGTTGCAATAGCGAGACACTCAGTCTCAATAAAGTCACAGTTCCGAGAAATTAAGAGATTAAAGTGGATATCTCGTATTTACATTACATTTACTATTTGATTACTAATTACTTTTAAGTTACATTCTAAAAACACGTCACAGAAAAGTTTTTGTTTTCCTTCGGCTGTCTCAGAAATGCAAACAGATGTATGTTTTAAATGTATTCTACATACATAATATAAATTTAGAATTACAGTATATGTAAACCCAAGTAATGTAGGCCTACTTAAAAGTAATTAACTTAATTGAGAGTTACACTAGTAACTGTAATCGGATTACAAGAATCTAAAATGTAACTTGTTACACAATGGATACAAATGGAAAAATGTATATTCTTGTTTTGTCATTTAAGGTGGTATTTCTATACCAAGACACAGCAGACTTACAGAAATATGTTCTGGAACTTTAAATTAATATACAGTATATACGGGGGCCTGGGTAACTCAGCGAGTATTGACGCTGACTACCACCCCTGGAGTTGCAAGTTCGAATCCAGGGTGTGCTGAGTGACTCCAGCCAGGTCTCCTAAGCAACCAAATTGGCCCGGTTGCTAGGGAGGGTAGAGTCACATGGAGTAACCTCCTCGTGGTCGTGATTAGTGGTTCTCGCTCTCAATGGGGTGCGTGGTAAGTTGTGTGTGGATCGTGGAGAGTAGCATGAGCCTCCACATGCTGTGAGTCTCCGCGGTGTCATGCACAACGAGCCACATGATAGATGCGCGGATTGACGGTCTCAGAAGCGGAGGCAACCGAGACTTGTCCTCCACCACCCGGATTGAGGTGAGTAACCGTGCCACCACAAGGACCTACTAAGTAGTGGGAATTGGGTTTTCAAATTGGGAGAAAAGGGGCTAAAAAAATAAAAAATAAGAAAAAATATATACAGTATATACTCGCGATTGCCAAATATAGACACAATTGCGTGACAAACTCAATATTGCAATATACTGTATAATGTCGCTATTCGCAATTATGAGAAATTAAATCGCAATTGCGAGATATAAATTCACAATTATGAGATATTAAGTCAAAGTTAAGCTAAAAACTGATTAAAACCAATTAAAATAATATTTTGGTTCGAAAAGTTTCGACTGGTGAAGGTAAAAATTGAAAGGACTAACACAGGAGGAAATGCATAACTGGAAAGACTTCCAGAATTGACGTTCAGTTATTGTGTCTTTGTGCAGCGGGTCAGTTAACGGGCGTCTCGTCTCCGGAAATGTACCGTCAGTGTCTGCTCGCCGGGTGTCGCTGTCTGGAGCTCGACTGTTGGAAGGGCAAACCTCCCGATGAAGAGCCAATCATCACCCACGGCTTCACCATGACAACTGAGATCCTGTTCAAGGTCTGCTCCTGTGATTATGGGATGTGTGAATGGAGGCGAGCGTACCAATAACAATAAGTAGATGCTAAATTTGTCGGTTTGTCAGAAACAGGTTATGAAACAGTCAGAGTAAAAATATTAGTCAACTAACTTCAACTTCAACTACATCATCATATTAGTGACTGATTTACAAAACCAAACCTTTAAAACATGGCCGGGTCTAAGGGGGGGCTGGGGGAGGCATGGCGCCCCTAGATTTTCCTTTAAGAGCAATATCTGAGCAATAAGTCCTCTTGGATGTTCATTTTCCGTAACAGGATGTGATCGAAGCCATCGCTGAGAGTGCATTCAAAACGTCCAAGTATCCAGTCGTCCTTTCATTTGAAAACCATGTGGATTCGTAAGACACTTTCATATCATTCACAGAATAAACCGTCTTTATATTGATCCTCATACTGCATTGTTTCAGATATTCTATTAATTGTTCATTTGTTCATGTTTTATTCAGTGTGAAGCAGCAAGAGAAGATGGCAAACTACTGCAGGACGATATTTGGAGATGCTCTACTCGTTGATCTGCTGGACAAATACCCGGTTAGTTGAGCTGTTAGGGTTAGGTAGGTTTTCTTTCTGAAGAGTTAATCATGATTAATTCTTACACCAAGGTTGCGCGAAAATCAGGATTTAAGAATTGGAACGACAAGAAGAGGAATTTCAATACAGTCCAACACATGTTTTTGAGACAAAACATGAATAATTACACATCATTAGTGTTGACTAACTGTTCTTATTTAATCCCTGATATGTACAATGCATTTTTTTTTGGGGGGGGGGATTTTTCCCCTTTTTCTCCCAATTTGGAATGCCCAATTCCCAATGCACTCTAAGTCCTCATGGTCGCATAGTGATTCGCCTCAGTCTGGGTGGCGGAGGACGAATCCCAGTTGCCTCTGCGTCTGAGACAGTCAACCCGCGCTGTCTCTCAGTCTTATCACGTGGCTTGTTGAGTGCGTTGCCACAGAGACATAGCGCGTGTGGAGGCTTCACGCCATCCACCGTGGCAACCACGCTCAATTCACCATGCGTCCCACCGAGAACAAACCACATTATAGTGACCACGAGGAGGTTACCCCATGTGACTCTACCCTCCCTAGCAACCAGGCCAATTTGGTTGCTTAGGAGACCTGGCTGGAGTCACTCAGCACGCCCTGGGATTCGAACTAGCGAACTAGCGACCTCCAGGGGTGGTAGCCAGCGTACTTTACCACTGAGCTACCCAGGCCTTATAGCACCACAAACTGTCCACCGCAATAAATATTGACATTTAAATCAATTGATTTTACAGTATAATCAGTATAATATGGCATTCTTGGAGGGAGACTGGGTATCTCAGTGAGTATTGATGCTGAGTCGCGAGTTCGAATCCAGGGTGTGATGAGTGACTCCAGCCAGGTCTCCTAAGCAACCAAATTGGCCCGGTTGCTAGGGAGGGTAGAGTCACATGGGGTAACCTCCTTGTGGTCGTGATTAGTGGTTCTCGCTCTCAATGGGGCGTGTGGTAAGTTGTGTGTGGATCGTGGAGAGTAGCATGAAAAAACAGAGTTTCAATATTATAAATATAACATAATATATAATAATTATATATAATAAATATATTAATTCTAATCATTCGAAGACATTATATTGACAGGTGAGTAAAGCATTGATTAGACAACACAAAAAGTAGCTATAGAAGTCTATATGTCACAGATCGGGGTGTTTAAAGGAAGGACCCAATCGCAGATGGCATCAGTGAGCTTTTTATTTAAAATATAAAACATAACATAAAAATATTGCGAGGGAGAAAACAACATTAACAAAACCAACTGAGAAAAAAAAAACATACACACACAAAGATCAAACAGAAAGGAAAGAAAACCAACCAACGAGTGAAGACAATTCAGCAAAGGACAGCAAACACAAGGAGCTAATAAAGAGAGAGAAATCAAAGAGGTTATAACAGGGAACAGTTGAAACCAATAAACTAATAATGAATAGACAAGGAGGTGGGGTGTGACGCAAGACTGAGAGACATGTGGCAATACAGAACTAAACCACTAAGCCACACGCTCTCACAGACACAACACCCGAATGACACAAGCGCATATCACCAGAGACAACGGCAACATGCGCTCATGCCAAACGACAGACAAGACGGGACATTTGTGCGAGGGCTCGGCCACAGATAACCAGGCAACCAAGACCGAAGTGGCCGAACCCCAGCACAACATGACTACGGATCGCAACCCGGACACGCAGCGCAACAAGGGCGCAAGAGACAAACACGAAACAACTGGCATGAGTGAATGCAGCAAGATGACATAAGAGGAATGCACTCATGCCAATAACCAACAAGACAAGAGAATGCATGACAATGCCAAAAGGGCGAGCCATGCATTCTCACATAGACTAGGCAAGACGCAAAACATGGATGTCAGAGCTCAGCCACAAAGACAACAAAACAGTCAACCTAAGTGGCAGAACTCTGACACTATATATATTGTTTGGAAATGCACCGGTTGGAAAATTCCTTGTTATAATGGCTAGATTAATTGTGTTAATACAGGTTTTTACCCTGTTTACTACGTGACCTACATGACCCTTACAGTTCTGATGTATTTCTTCAAAAAGTAAAATGAAATTACAAACTGCTAATAATAATTCTACTTAATTTTTAATCTAATATTCTATGGCGTTGGTTCTCAGCTCAAGCCAGGCCACCCAGTTCCAAGTCCATCTGAGCTGATGGGTAAAATACTGATCAAGAATAAGAAAAGCAGCTCACCTCCAAACAAAGAAAACGCAAAGAAAGCTGTTACCGACCAGCCACAAGTCGCTGCAGAGAGTTCTGAGTCCAATCAGAGCGATGATCCAAACCATCCTGCTCCAGCAGAAGGCCAGGGTGCACCTGCCGGACAAGGTAAACAGAGCTATACGAGTCTGAAAACCAGTTCAGTGTATCTGGCACTTAAGCCACACTTAAAATGTCATTACATTAGATAACAGTACCAAAAACTGCTGTTAGTTCTGAGAAAAGCCCTAGCATCATGTTTGCAGATGACACTTGCTTTGAAATTGAGTTATCTAATGTAATGACATTCTGACATTTAGAAACTTTTGGTGACCACTGCACTTATGGACATCCACAAATAGTTTGGACCCCTAAAAAAATCACACACAGGTGTTTTTATTAGCTGTTGCACTGTTTGTTTTTTTCTACACACGATAAAAGAAACTAACTGATGTGTTTTGTGTCTATCTCATACAGAAACTCGTGATGAGCCGACTGAAGAACAGGATGATCATGATGAACATGATGAGGAAAAGATGAAGAACTCTGATGAGGTGAAGGGCTGCGTCATTTACTTGTAAAACCGTACAAAATATTGTAGGAAGATTAAGGACCCTTAAAGGAACAGTGTTTACTTTAAAAGGATCATTTACTCACCTTCATAGTTTCAAACCTGCATGACTTTCTTTTTAAGGCAAAATTTTGAAAATATCCTGGTAGTTCTTTTCCGTATAATGAAAGTAAAAGGGGACTGGGCGGTCAAGCTTTAAAAGGACAAAAATGCACCATAAAAGTATCATAAAATATAAAAAAACATTTTTAAGCTGTATGCTAATTTCACCACAAAAAAAAAAAAAAAATAAAAATCAATAAAATAAATAATCTCATAAATAGTCATTTGTTTAAGTATATCTATATATATATATATATATATATATATATATATATATATATATATATTTTACATTTTATTAATTACGTTTTGTTAAAAGTTACACAATTCAATTTGATAGAATTTTGTTTTGAAATTTAAAGGCATAAATCTGAGTATATGTAATTATTTAAAATTTGTATTTAATTTAATCAAGCTCATTTTTGTATTTACATTGCAGTATTGTTTTGTTATATAAACAATTAGGCACTTTCACAAATATAACCTTTTCCATTAATTTAGCTGCATTTGCCCATTTATTTTCTTTTATTCTTTTATTATATTTTCTATTACTAAGGATAAAACAAACAAAAAAATCCATAAAAGTAATCTTAAACAAAATAATAAAAAATATATATATATATTTTAATTTTTTATTAATTACATTTTGTTAAAAGTTACACAATTCAATTTGATGGAATTTTGTTATGAAATTTATATGCATAAATCTTAAAAAATAAAATAAAATAAGCTAAAAAAAATTTTTATTTTAAAATAAAATGTTATTTAAAAAATTAATTTAATTTAATTTAATCAAGCACATTTTTGTATTTACAGTGCAGTATTTTTTATTATATAAACAATTAGGCACTTTCACAAATATAACCTTTTCCATTAATTTAGCTATTAATTTTTTATTTTACTTTATTAATTTATCATATTTATTATTAATAAATTTAAATGAAAATGATCAAGTTTTCTGAAGTCATACTAGCTTTGTGTAATGAAAGTCATTATTCACTGAGTGGAAGATTATCAGTGAACTTTGGTTTAACTATTCCGTGTAGTTAAGATATACTCGAAGTTGTTTTTGATAAATAATCATCTGCCAAATGAAGCAAAATGATGCAATTCTGGAAGACATGATGCATTTGCTGGGCGTTAACAAAATGGACCACGCTTACTGCTGTTGAGCTTGCATTATTTTGATTTCCTCTCAGGGTACCGCTGGACAGGAAGTGACAGCGTATGAAGAGATGTCAGCGCTGGTCAACTATGTTCAGCCGAACAAATTCATCTCTTTTGAGAATGCAGCGAGTGAGTTTTTATAGACCCTCTCATATGTGTGTGATTAATATTCATCTATACTACCGGTCAAAAGTATTGAAACACACTCACTCATTCTTTATTATAATTTGTTTCACATTTTAGAATAATAGTAAAGTCATTAAAACTATGGAATAACATCAATGGAACTATTATGCAAAATAAATCAAAACTGTGTTATATTTTAGCATCTTCAAAGTAGTCACCCTTTGCCTAGAATCTGCAGACATGTACTCTTGACATTTTCTCATCAACTTCTTGAGGTATCACCCTGGGATGCTTTTTAAACAGTATTGAAGGAGTTCCCATCTAGGTTGGGCACTTAGTGGCTGCTTTTCTTTATTATTTGGTCCAAGTCATCAATTTCAAAAACTTTTTTATTAAATTTTAGTTTTATAATGAAATAAATTAATATGGTGGCACAATTATATTTTTGTCTACAAAACTAATTTCAAACATTTAATCATACGCCTTCAGATCAAAAGATTTTTAAGATCATGAGAAACATTTCAGTCAAGTGTTTCAGAACTTTTGACCGGTAGTGTATATCATACTGTAAATCCATTTTGATCATCCTCTTATGCAATACTGCACAATGATTTCCATCTTTCAAAATTGGGAGTTTAAAATGTGATCTTTGAAGAAATATATGATGGGGACACGACAATGTACTATTTAGTAGGAATGACCCTGTTGTTATTTGCTCTCTGTTGCACCATTCAACTGCTTGAATTGATTCTGAATACAACAAATAATGCCACCTATCACTTTTACTGCAAGTCACAGTGTACATTTCTAAATTCTAAAGTTATTATCATTGACTTTTGTCTAAATATAGAAAAGAACAAGAGTTTCGTGATCTCGTCATTCGTGGAAACCAAAGGAGAAAGTCTGATTGCCAAGAACGCTGTGGACTGGGCCGAGTATCCTTTCACACCAGTTATATTTCTACAGATTACTTCTTAACTGTAATATTTAGATGCAAACTATTATGTCACATTGACAAGCAAAAAGCAGCTGATATAAGATGATGGTGTTTGTTAGATGTCACGTGTTTCCTATACCGATGTCTGTAGATACAATAAGAGGCAGATGAGTCGTATCTACCCTAAAGGAACCCGTGTGGATTCTTCAAACTATAATCCTCAGCCGTTCTGGACCGCTGGCTGTCAGTTTGTGGCACTCAACTACCAAACTATGGGTGAGACATTTATGTTTGTTTCAAAAGCCCACTGATGAAACTCATGCAGAAAACACAAAAACTCACTTTTCAGCTACATATCATATTTACTGATCGGTGGTATTTATCTGTGTGTATCAATTGTTTAACATAATTTAATTCCATAATTAGAAACTTCTGATTTTGGCTTCATAATGTGTTTATATGTAATAGCATACACAAGTGTAATTTTGTGTGTGTGTGTGTGTGTGTGTGTGTGTGTGTGTGTGTGTGTGTGTGTGTGTGTGTGTGTGTGAATTTAGTGCAAGCCAGTATTTCTGTGCCATACATTTAACATCAATAATTTAACAACCAATTATTTAACTCAATTTTCAAAATTAAATGTAATAATTGAAGCACATTTTTGTATACATTGTTTTTTCATTATATATACAATTCACACAGCCTTTTCTGTAAATGTAAAAGCAGTTTTTTTTTTTTGTTTGTTTTGTTTAGAGGGCATGTGTAAACAGGATCCATTTTATTTTATCAATAAATATTCAAAATGTAATTTAATTTAAAAACTAATAAAAAAACAATCAAACATATTTTTTCTAAATTCTAACTTTTGTAAAAAAAAAAAAAAAAAAGAATTTCTTGACAAGCACATTTTTCTTTGTATACAGTGCACATTTTCAATCTGATGCCAATATATTCTCTTTTTTATTTTATTTTAATTAATAAATATTTTCAATTCAAGCTAACTTAATTTTAAAAATGAAAAAAAAAAAAAAAAAATATATATATATATATATATATATATATATATATATATATATATATATATATTGTATCTATACTAAATTTAGGGAAGTAATAGTTAAATAGTAGTATTTATTAACAGTGTTCACAGTGCAGTGTTGTTTGATTACATAAACAATGTTCTATCTGATGCCAGTATATTTTATTTAACTTGATTTTCTTTTATGAATTTCAGTAACAGAGAGTTGATATGAGACTGTGATATATTTGATCCTGTAGATTTCCCCATGCAGCTGAACATGGCTCTGTTTGAGTATAATGGTCGGACGGGTTACTTGCTCAAACATGACGTCCTGCGGAGAAACGACAAGAAGTTCGATCCCTTCAGTGACAGGATTGATACTGTTATTGCCAGCACGCTCACAATTAAGGTAAACTAATAAGTGCCATTACATTTCAAAAGTCACAAAACCCAGAAATACATTGCTGGGTTTTGGACTTTTTTGGGAAATCATAAATTATTTGAATTTAGGACCAAAAAATCCTAAAACATGAAAATATGAAATTCTCCATTGAACTGTAACCTCTCAATCTGTTCAGATCTACTCAGGTCAGTTCCTATCTGATAAGAATGTGAAGACCGGAGTCGAGGTGGAGCTCATCGGTTTGCCAAAAGATCCTAAAAAAAAGTACCGCACCAAATGGACCACCACACCAAACGCCATCAACCCAGAGTGGAATGAGGAGCCATTCGTCTTTGAGAAGGTCAGTGATATGCAAAAACAGACGGGTAAATATTACGTTTAATGGCCCAAAACATACATTAATGAAGCCTCATGATCGCTTGTTTGAGCTAGTCTGACGTTGTATGTTTCTGTGATTTTGATCAGATCTTGCTGCCGGAAATGGCCTATCTCAGACTCGTCGTTCTTGAGGATGGTGGCAAGTTCTTAGGTCACAGAATCATTCCACTTGACGCTCTTAAAACAGGTTAGACTGACCATATACAAGGTATTTTAATGGTTCTTTTCAGCACCAAAATTCTTAAAATGTTCTCCTGTGACATTAGGCTGTGTAAAATCCAGTTTTAATTGGAACCTCCATTTTTTAAGGAATAGTCATTAATTAATTTAACACTGTCATTAATTACTCTCATTCAGACCCCATTTACTTTCTTCAAACTGTTAGTTAGTTAGTTAGTTAGTTAGTTAGTTAGTTAGTTAGTTATGAATGAAATGATCTTATTAGCTAGATTTAGTCAGTTACGATGAAAAAAGTGATCTTGAGTTAAAGTTGTTAGTTAGCTAGTTATGATTAATAAAATGATCTTATTCATTTGAGTTAGTTAGTTAGTTATGAATGAAAAGATCTTATTAGCTAGATTGAGTAGTCAGTTATGATGAAAAAAGTTATCTTGAGTTAAAGTTGTTAGTTAATTAGTTATGATTAATAAAATGATCTTGTTGGTTGGTTGGTTGGTTGGTTGGGTGGTTGGTTGGTTGGCTGGTTGGTTGGTTAGTTATGATGAATAAAATGATATTATTAGTTAGATCAAGTAGTTGGTTGGTTGGTTGGTTGGTTAATTAGTTATGATGAATAAAATGATCTTGTCAGTTGGTTGGTTAGTTGGTTAGTTATGATGAATAAAATTATCTTGTCGGTTGGTTGGTTGGTTGGTTGGTTGGTTAGTTATGATGAATAAAATGATCTTGTTAGTTTGTTGGTTGGTTGGGTGGTTGGTTGGTTGGTTGGTTGGCTGGCTGGTTGGTTGGTTGGTTAGTTATGATGAATAAAATGATCTGGTTGGTTGGTTGGTTGGTTTGTTAGTTATGATGAATAAAATGATATTATTAGTTAGATCAAGTAGTTGGTTGGTTGATTGGTTGGTTGGTTAGTTATGATGAATAAAATGACCTTGTTGGTTGGTTGGTTGGCTGGTTGGTTGGTTGGTTGGTTGGTTGGCTGGTTGGTTGGTTGGTTGGTTATGATGAATAAAATGATCTTGTTGGTTGGTTGGTAGGTTGGTTGGTTGGTTAGTTAGTTATGATGAATACAATTATATTATTAGTTAGATCAAGCAGTTGGTTGGTTGATTGGTTGGTTAGTTATGATGAATAAAATGATCTTGTTGGTTGGTTGGTTGGTTATGATGAATAAAATGATCTTGTCAGTTGGTTGGTTGGTTGGTTGGTTGGTTAGTTATGATGAATAAAATGATCTTGTTGGTTGGTTGGTTGGTTAGTTAGTTATGATGAATAAAATTATATTATTAGTTAGACCAAGCAGTTGGTTGGAAGGTTGGTTAGTTATGATGAATACAATTATCTTGTTGGTTGGTTGGTTAGTTAGTTAGTTAGTTGGTTAGTTTGTTAGTTAGTTATGATTAATACAATTATCTTATTAGTTAGATTGAGTAGTTAAACATCAGGATGTAAAACCCTTATGGTTTTAATTGGAACCTTCATTTTTAAAAGAATAGATAACCCCAACATTAAAATTTTCTTAGTCAAATCATTCACTTATTCTCAATCTGACCTCGTATTAGTCACAAAATGAGATCTTAATCAGAATGTCCAAGTTTCTGTTTTCAATACAAGGAAAGTGGGTAGTGATTGAAACTGCCAAGCTCCAAAAAGTAAAATGAAGATTTGAAATATTGCACACAAGCTATATGGACTAATTTTATGATACTTTTAGTCATTTCTATGTTTTACTTACAGGTTTCCAACACATTTGTTTGCGCAGTGAGAGTAACATGCCGCTCATGCTTCCGTCTCTGTTTGTGCACATTGAAGTCAAGGACTACATCCCTGCTGCTTTCGCTGGTACTCTCACTGTCTTATAAGCACACATTTACATTCATACAGCACATATGCATTTATTTAAGACTAATACAACATCAAACAAACACTTGTGTGACTTTCATTTATTTCATTTCTTTAGATTTCACAGATGCACTTTTCAATCCAGTGAAGACTTCAAAGCCACCGAAGACTGAGGTACAGTTAAAAGACTGTTTATATCTTTAAAAGATTATATCTAATCATACACATGCATGATGCCATATATATTCAATCATACTAGAAAGACGTTAGTGTACTGTGAAGTGCAGGCAGTCTGATTGATGTACAGTCTACAAAATAGAAGCTTTTGCTAAACATTAAAATATGGCAAATCTTATCTCATAAAGTTCTCACTGTAATCGTGGTTCTAGAGTTCAACGTATGTATGTGAATATGAGTTACCTGCTGCGGATGGAGCCCCACCAGCTGCCACACCAGCACCTGCTGCAGGTAAGTAACCCTGAACTGCTATAATCCCTTACTTAATGTGCAAGGCCATGGTTTTTTTTTTTTTGTTTTGTTTTTTTTGCCATGAGTACCCTGGTGGTATTAGATGCCATGATGCACAGTATGAATATGGTACCAAAAATATCAGAGTATGGTATTAGATGACATCTGATACCATAACTGTACTGTGCATTTAATATTATGTATTATTGATGTGATATGAATAATAATTGTCTTCTTTCTTTTTCTTGTATTATTAGAACCAAAGGCTGAGAGTCCAGCAGAGGGCGGTGTTGCACCAGAGGAAAAACCAGAGGAAAAACCAGAACCAGTCCCTGCTCCAACTCCTGAACCACCTGAACCAAAACCAGAACCAGCCCCAGAACCACCTAAACCTGAACCAGAACCACCTAAACCTGAACCAGCACCAGAACCACCTAAACCTGAACCAGAACCATCCACAGAACCACCTAAACCTGAACCAGAACCATCTAAACCTGAACCAGAACCATCCCCAGAACCACCTAAATCTGAACCAGCGCCAGAACCAGCACCAGAACCACCTCAACCTGAACCACAACCAGAAGAGAAACCAGAAGAGCCTGCTTCAGCTGAAGATAATAATGTGACAGAGATCGAGACCACAGAATCCAGTCCTGCAGAAAAAACCAGTGAGGAAACCCTGTCTGATCCGTCAGGTGAGGCCTGCTCACATTGTCCTTGCTAAATGGTACTTTCAGTTAAGTGTCAAGAGTTCAGGTAAATATTTAGAAAATCATTAGATACATAAAAACACCCAAATACCAAAATCAAGGTACTAAAGTCATTAATATGGTGGGAATGATGGTTGCGATGGTAAATAATGATGGTCTCATTGTATTATACAGCAAAAGATTATTAATAAAATTATTTTGTTAGGTTATTTAGTTAGGTTAGGAAGGGATGTGCAGCGAAGCCATTATTTGTATCTTTTACTATGAAAAAATTATCTGTATCTGTATCTGTATTCGGATAGAACCAGATTTGGGCATTGCTTAAACCGGATGTGCGTCAAAATTAATAAAAAATGTAACTCTCTTACATTTAGGCTATAGCTTCTGCATATAAAGTATGTCTCGGATAGGCATATTTAAATATTATTATTAATAATAATAATAATGAATATAGCCTACAAACTGAAAGCACCATCAATCTCTATCAGAAAGTTTTATGATACACTCGAGGCTTAATTAGTGAAATTTCATGTGCAGAATTAGTGAAATGCAGTGGAATACATTGCAAGACTGAACCTCTATATCAGTGGTGTAATTGGAGCCATACGCACGTATACACCGTATGCGTACTTTTTTCCCAGGGCTGTTTGCGTATAACAACTTCTAAGGATCAATATTTGCGTATACCCTCAGTATACCCACTTGTTTTGCCATTTCAGAAGTCCATAATCTACTGTTATGTTAGTTTCCCTTTAACTGTATTGGAAACTGGCGATTCTTTGTTGTAATTGATGCATAATGGCTGTTTAAGATGGCTGTTTTAACACGGACGGCTTCGCACTGAACGCAATTTTGCGGCCATCTGCGATGTTTTTCAGTGTAAAGCAGTGTCTCGTGCAGGTGAGCATGTATAAATGGGTCATTCCTACAATTCGGTGACATTAAGTCCCCAGTACAAGTTTGTGGTGTTTATATTGTTTCATTTCACCCGAATACAATTTTGATAGGCTTGTTAAAAATAATAAAGACTTTTTATAATGTTACACACATCTGTTGGTTTAAAAGTTACATTTTAAATAATTTAAATCCTTTTCTACTGCACTGTGTCATTTCCTCATGTCACTAAAACTGCACGTCAAACATCTTTGACAAAAATAAGTGCTAAATCATTGAACTGAATTTACAAATATGTTTGCTAGATATCAGTCACAGACCATATAGTGGCTAATTTATCCACTGAATGTCTACCCTGTTATTGTCCACCCTGATGCTGCCTATTTAACTGGATGGACGTCTGAATTTTTTGGTAAATTAGCTACTAATACAATCTTTAATATGTCCCTGTAATGATCAAACATTTTATTTTTCAAAAGTTTCAAAGCCGGAATGTCACCAAATTCTAGGAATGACCCATTTATGATATGTACAGAGTTGCAGTTCCGCAGCTCTCTATTCACAGATTATGCAGTCTGCGTATAACAGACATCTGACAAGCGCATTTTCATTCATAGGTTTACACTGTAGTAATATTGGCTTCACAGACTCATCATTGCTCTGTAATTTTCAATATTTTTTTTTAAAATATCACTTTATACCTGTGCTTGTTGTATGATCATTCTTCTGTACATTTTTTCTATTATTCGGATTAATTCTTTATTCATTTTGAAGTCATTATTCATGCCTTTCCAAATAAGGTATTCGATTTCAGGCACATCCCTAGTTGTTAGTTAGTTAGTTAGTTAGTTAGTTAGTTATGATGAATAAAATTATCTGGTTGGTTGGTTGGTTGGTACGTTCATTGGTTCGCTGGTTAGTTATGATGAATATGATGGAAAAATGATCTTGTTAGTTATTTAGTTAGTTAGTTAGTTAGTTATGATGAATAAAGTTATCTGGTTGGTTGGTTGGTTCATTAGTTATGATGAATATGATGAATAAAATGATCTTGTTAGTTACTTAGTTTGTTAGTTAGTTATGATGAATAAAATTATCTGGTTGGTTGGTTGGTACGTTCATTGGTTCATTCGTTAGTTAGTTATGATGAATAAAATTATCTAGTTGGTTGGTTGGTTGGTTGGTACGTTCATTGGTTCGCTGGTTAGTTATGATGAATATGATGAAAAAATGATCTTGTTAGTTATTTAGTTAGTTAGTTAGTTAGTTATGATGAATAAAGTTATCTGGTTGGTTGGTTGGTTGGTTGGTACGTTCATTGGTTCGCTGGTTAGTTATGATGAATATGATGAAAAAATGATCTTGTTAGTTATTTAGTTAGTTAGTTAGTTAGTTATGATGAATAAAGTTATCTGGTTGGTTGGTTGGTTGGTTGGTACGTTCATTGGTTCGCTGGTTAGTTATGATGAATATGATGAAAAAATGATCTTGTTAGTTATTTAGTTAGTTAGTTAGTTATGATGAATAAAGTTATCTGGTTGGTTGGTTGGTTCATTAGTTATGATGAATATGATGAATAAAATGATCTTGTTAGTTACTTAGTTTGTTAGTTAGTTAGTTATGATGAATAAAATTATCTGGTTGGTTGGTTGGTACGTTCATTGGTTCACTGGTTAGTTATGATGAATATGATAAAGAAAAATGATCTTGTTAGTTTGTTAATTAGTTAGTCAGTTAGTTATGATGAATAAAATGATCTGGTTGGTTGGTTGGTTAGTTGGTTCGTTGGTTAGTTATGATGAATATGATGAATAAAATGATCATATTAGTTAGTTAGTTAGATAGTTACTAATGATGAATAAAATGATGTGAGTGAGTGAGTGAGTTAGTTATGAGGAATAAAATGATCTAGTTGGTTGGTTGGTTGGTTGGTACGTTCATTGGTTCGTTGGTTAGTTGTGATGAATATGATGTAAAATCTTGTTAGTTAGTTAGTTAGTTAGTTATGATAAATCAAATGATCTGGTTTGTTGGTTGGTACGTTCATTGGTTCGTTCGTTAGTTATGATGAATATGATGAATAAAATGATCTTGTTAGTTAGTTCATTAGTTAGTTAGTTATGATGAATAAAACGATCTAGTTGGTTGATTGGTTGGTACGTTCGTTGGTTAGTTATGATGAATATGATGAATAAAATGATCTTATTAGTTAGTTAGTTATTTAGTTAGTTACTAATGATGAATAAAATGATCTGAGTGCGTGAGTGAGTTAGTTATGATGAATAAAATTATCTGGTTGGTTGGTTGGTACGTTGGTTAGTTATGATGAATATGATGAATAAAATGATCTTATTAGTTAGTTAGTTAGTTAGTTATGATGAATAAAATGATCTGGTTGGTTGGTTGGTTCATTAGTTATGATGAATATGATGAATAAAATTATCTTGTTAGTTAGTTATGATGATGAATAAAATGATCTGGTTGGTTGGTTGGTTGGTTAGTTGGTTCGTTGGTTAGTTATGATGAATATGATGAATAAAATTATTTTATTAGTTACTTAGTTAGTTAGTTAGTTACTAATGATGAATAAAATGATCTGAGTGAGTGAGTGAGTGAGTTATGAGGAATAAAATGATCTGGTTGGTTGGTTGGTTGGTACGTTCATTGGTTCGTTGGTTAGTTGGTTAGTTATGATGAATATGATGAAAAATCTTGTTAGTTAGTTAGTTATGATGAATAAAATGATCTGGTTGGTTGGTTGGTTAGTTATGATGAATATGATGAATAAAATGATCTTATTAGTTAGTTAGTTAGTTGGTTAGTTACTAATGATGAATAAAATGATCTGAGTGAGTGAGTGAGTGAGTGAGTGAGTGTGAGTGAGTTAGTAAGTTAGTAAGTTAGTTAGTGAGTGGGTAGTTATGATCAGTAAAATGCTCTTATTAGTTAGATTGAGCTGTAATGATCTTATTAGATAGTTAAAAGTAGTTAGTTAATGGACATTTGTTTGTTTGTTTGTTTGTTTGTTTGTTTGTTTGTTTGTTTGACCAGAGCTCACTGTAATGTCTAATTTCAGATCCACCAAGTGTGACATCTGAAGAACTACAGCAGCATAAGAACTTCCTGAAGGTCACCAAGAAACAAGAGAAAGACCTCAAAGACATGGAGAAGAAGTTTCAGAAGAAACAACAAGACCTGACACAGAAGTACAATGAGCAGCTTAAAGCCTTGAAGAAGAAGAATTCGGGCAAGAAGTAAATACAACACAAACAAAATACAGCTTTAGTAGAACATATTATGTTATATTAACATTACTTTCTCTGCTCAACCCTCTTGGGTTAACGCAAACTTGTTGATAAGACCTTCACCTGCTCAATGTAACCTGTTGCTTAGTGCTGGTTTGTGCTGACAACAGCATCCAAACATGACATATACTGGTCTTTTCAGCAGAGAAACTTCATCAGAACTGTATTGGTCCTTCTACAGTCTTGTGGTTCATGTATATGTTGTGAGAATTGATCTTAAATTTAGTGATGATGTTTAGTTGTTGTGTGTTGTGTGTGATTGTACAGGACAGAGGGTTCAGATCCAACTGAGCAGATCACTGAACTCAAACAGAAACTCATGTCTGAGCTCAGAGCTCTGCTTGTGGAGAAGTATGATCAACTGAAGAAGAAAAAAGAGCAACAAAATACTGAGGTAAAACAACTCAATAACTCTCTCTCTAAGAATTAAGTGTGTTCAAGCTTATAAACTCACTTCAACTGCATGACCATACACTAAACTTGAATAAAGTTTCATTAGCATGTAAACAGCCAGGTGTTACTTTCCTCTCTGTTGTGAAGTCGAGTGTTTCCCGCTGTCCGTGAGCCAAAATTCTCTCCAGATATTGATTACCCATCAGCACTCTGCTGCTCTCTGTAGTCAGTTGATCTGCATGGATCAGAGGTCAATCATGTCCTTTTCTGAGAGAGTAAACCTGACCAGACCCACAGCACTCTCTTACACTCATATCAACCGCAGTCTTTTCAAAATGGATCTCTGCACACATTTTACCCACACCGATCCCACTGGCAGAAGCTAGAAGTGTTTTAACAACAATTTTCTTTATTTGTCACACATATACATTTGCACATATACAGTGAAATTCTTCTTTTTCACATATCCCAGGTAGGCTGGGGTCAGAGTGCAGGGTCAGCCATGATACAGTGCCCCTGGAGCAGATAGGGTCAAGGGCCTTGCTCAAGGGCCCAACAGTGGCATCTTGGCAGTGCTGGGGCTTGAACCCCTGACCATCTAATCAGTAACCCAGAGCCTTAACCGCTGAGCTACCACTGCCCAACATATCCCAGCCAAGCTGGGGTCAGAGCTCAGTAACCCAGAGCCTTAACCGCTGAGCTACCACTGCCCAACATATCCCAGCCAAGCTGGGGTCAGAGCGCAGGGTCAGCCATGATACGGCGCCCCTGGAGCAGATGGGGTCAAGGGCCTTGCTGGTCAAGGGCCCAACGGTGGCATCGTGGCGGTGTTGGGGCTTGAACCCCTGACCATCTAGTCATTAACCCAGAGCCTTAACCGCCAAGCCACCACTGCCCCTCGTGCGTGTCATGTTGGGGCTTTGTGGCGCACTGAATACCAAACATGCGGTTACTGCAGGCGCTCTTCCTCTCAGCGAGCTTCCAACTGGAGCAACGGACAATCGAGAGGTCACCAAACCGCCACTGTCGACATGGGTATGGGCACGTGTGCACTCAAGTTTCCGAGTGAAATGTCCACAGAGTGGCGCCAAAAGCGAGTTTAATTTTTTGTTGTAAATGATGTAATATAGTCAACAGGAATGTATATTTTATTAAACCTACACCCAAACCCCAACCCTAAACCTAACCATCAGTAGAGTAAAATGGTCATTTTTTAGTCCAAATAACACTCACCGTGAGTTATTCTTGCAACGCAATCAGTCGCGCCACAGGAAAAGGTAAACTCATTTGAATTGATGCAAAAATGTCTGATGGGAGATGTTAGTGGTGATAATATATACAGTAGTAGTAATACTAATAGTAGTGCTTGTTAGTAATGCATCAGAATGAGGTCGATTTCTTTTGGAAGCAACATATCGATTTCTTGAATGAACATGTTGTTTTAGCATGTCACTCTGCAGATTAAGTTTATGCAGTAACATCTAAATTACATTGACTTATCCTGCATCCCAATTTGCATATTGTCCATCCTAAATAGTATTCGAAATATGAAGGATTATTGCATCCAAAATCGAAGTATGCTAAAAACTGTATTCCAAAAGTGCCTGCATAATATACATTTTCTGATGGATTTTTGTAGAAAAATGGTGATTAAGGCTCAAGCTACCACAGAAGTTTTAAAACGTTTGACTTTATAATAATAAAGTAATTAAAATAATAATTAATTTTGTTAAATGTTAACACAAACACTATAGCTGTATCCCAAACGACACACTATACACTATGCACTTACAAAATGTAAGCCATGTAGTGTATTATCATCCCAAAAGTTTTTTTAATACATAGAAGCGTTCGCCATTTAACAGCTGATGGAAGCGATGTTTCAAACCCAAGCGTGGTGTTGCCACTAGCTTTAGTGCGCTATCCACCCTCAGTTCAACACTTAATGTATACCTCTATAATATACATATTCACACAGCATGGTATGATGGTAAAGCATTTAACTCACTTTTGTAAGGTGCTTCACAGAAGTTTCGCTAGTTGTCATATACTCCATTACTTACAACTGTTTTGCCAGATCACCATCGCTGCCTGTAACTCCACCCCTTCTGCTATGTTCGGCAAGTCACGTGCGCAGACTGCACGAAGTGTCCGACATTCCACACTCCGTTTTGACGGTTGAAAAAGTGCATCATCCGGGTACTCGTAGTACACTTCTTTTTGTTGCATTTTCAGTGTAAACATAATACTCGCACTACTTACACTACAAAATGACGTAAAACAGTGCAGAAGTGTGCGGTTTGGGACGCAGGTAGTATAATACTAATTATAGTCTAACTACATACTCAAAACTGTGTTTTCCTGTCACCAGCAAATTACATCATAGAAGCATACGAATTTGGACACAGCCTAAAAGCTAAATTAATTTTTTTTAACATGGTATTTATTCTTTGTTATGTAATATATCAGAACAGACAAGAGTCAATATGTATGTGCAAAATGCAGGATTTAGTTCATTAGACATACTGTAAATTTAATTATATTAGCCAACACTTTATAGAGTTACTCTATAAGCTAATCAAATAGTTAGATTTTATTACATTTAATGATAACAATAATAACTAGATAGGTAAAGGTTGTCAAGACAAACACTGATGTTTTAACTAGTTTTAAAAGTTTGAAGATTACTGGTTATTTAGACATCACAGTAAGTCAAAATGCTAGCTATCTGGCTAGATAGATATACAGACTGTGACATAGATAGTCAGATAAACCATCAGATAGGTTGAGAGAGAGAGAGAGAGAGGGAGCAATGTAAAGCAGATCAAAGACCTTCTGTGAGTTTGTTTACATTTTTTGATAGTGTGAGTTTAAGTTAACGAGTATTCTATTGATCCATTTGAACGTTCCATTAATGCAAGTCTGTGGGATATTGGCGATAGTTGATCATCAGCTGTGGGAAAACCGTAAGTCCGAATGGTTAAAAAAGACGAAGCACACTATTCCAGAACAGTCTGAAGGTCTGTGCCAAGTTTAGTGAATGTAGCTTGAAAGCTTGTAGTGAAATTTTAGTATTTAAAAAAAAAAAAAAAAAAATCCTAAACCTAGTTTTTAGAATAGAAGTAGAGAATGTTGGCTTTGTAAAGCCAACATAATAATAAGTTTCATGTATTAAATATATTGCATTTTCAAAGTAGGAAAATACAAACAGGAAATGGACAGAGAAGGAAAGTACTGGTAATATTTTTTTTTATTATTAAAGATATCATAAAATCATAAAACACGGCTAGGTATTTCTTCTTGGGACTGACAGGAAGTGCATATGTTAGTTTGGTTTTGCACGGCTGCTCACCAGAGCACAGACCGGCTCTAAAGACCAGCTGGTGTGTTCTGTTCTTATATATGTAAGTGACACTTCCTGTTTCCTGTTCTGTATTTCCTGTGACAGCGCTTGACCAAACTCCTGGAGATGGCCACAGAGAAACACAGCAGCGAACTGAAGACACTCAGCAGGTGTGTGTGTGTGTGTGCATTTTGTTTAATGTTTTAATTCAGTTAATGGATCAGAGAGTTTTGTGTGTGTGTAAATAATAATAAAAAAGCAATAAAAAATATCAGATACTGTGTAGTTCTTAATAATTTTTATTTAAAATAAATTTTAGTGCTAGTTTTGCACATTATTACAGTTGAAGTCAGACGTTTACACACATCTTAGCCAAATACATTTAAACTCAGTTTTTCAATTCCTGACATTTAATCGTAGAAAACATTCCCTGTCTTAGGTCAGTTAGGATCACTACTTTATTTTAAGAATGTGAAATGTCAGAATAATGGTAGAGAGAATTGCACACAGGCCCATTCCTCCAGACAGAACTGGTGTAACTGAGTCAGGTTTGTAGGCCTCCTTGCTCGCACACGCTTTTTCACTTCTGCCCACAAATTTTCTATCGGATTGAGGTCAGGGGTTTGTGATGGCCACTCCAGCACCTTGACTTTGTTGTCCTTAAGCCATTTTGCTACAGCTTTGGAGGTATGCTTGGGGTCATTGTCCATTTGGAAAACCCATTTGCGACCAAGCTTTAACTTCCTGGCTGATGTCTTGAGATGTTGCTTCAATATATCCACATAATTTTCCTTCCTCATGATGCCATCTATTTTGTGAAGTGCACCAGTCCCTCCTGCAGCAAAGCACCCCCACAATATGATGCTGCCACCCCATGCTTCACGGTTGGGATGGTGTTCTTCGGCTTGCAAGCCTCTCCCTTTTTCCTCCAAACATAACGATGGTCATTATGGCCATTTTGTTTCATCAGACCAGAGGACATTTCTCCAAAAAGTAAGATCTTTGTCCCTGTGTGCATTTGCAAACTGTAGTCTGGATTTTTTATGGTGCTTTTGGAGCAGTGGCTTCTTCCTTGCTGAGCAGCCTTTCAGAGTTATGTCGACATAGGACTCGTTTTGCTGTGGATATAGATACTTGTCTACCTGTTTCCTCCAGCATCTTCACAATGTCCTTTGCGGTTGTTCTGGGATTGATTTGCACTTTTCGCACCAAACTACGTTCATCTCTAGGAGACAGAATGCGTCTCCTTCCTGAGCAGTATGATGGCTGCGTGGTCCCATGGTGTTTATACTTGCGTACTATTGTTAGTACAGATGAACGTGGTACCTTCAGGCATTTGGAAATTGCTCCCAAGGATGAATCAGACTTGTGGAGGTCCACAATTTTTTTTTTTTCTGAGGTCTTGGCTGATTTCTTCTGATTTTCCCATGATGTCAAGCAAAGTGGCACTGAGTTTGAAGGTAGACCTCAAAATACATCCACAGGTACACCTCCAATGGACTCCAATTAGCCTATCAGAAGCCAAATTAGGCTTGACATAATTTTCTGGAATTTTCCAAGCTGCTTAAAGGCACAGTTAACTTAGTGTATGTAAACTTCTGACCCACTGGAATTGTGATATAGTCAATTAAAAGTGAAACAATCTGTCTGTAAACAATTGTTGGAAAAATTATTCATGTCATGCACAAAGTAGATGTCCTAAACGACTTGCCAAAACTATAGTTTGCTAATATTAGATCTGTGGAGTGCTTAAAATAATGAGTTTTAATGACTTCAACCTAATTGTATGTAAACTTCTGACTTCAACTGTACATAATTTTATATATTAAGGAATTCATTCAATTGAACTATTAGATATAAAAGGACAACAATTAAATGTTAAGAAACATTTGACCTTATAAAGGTAAAGCACAACCCTGACAATCAATTTCAGGGGGCAAATATTGCCTCTTAATTAAAAGTTTAATTGTGACACTGGTGTAACTATCTGTTTTTTATTTTATTTTCTCAGTGAGATGAAAAAGAAGAGGGAAAAGTGAGACACATACATATACACACACAGACAATTTATTTGAACTATTTGAATGCAAAACTGGACAGCATTTTTATTTAAATTCAGACGTTTAATCAAGCGTTTGTGTTTGTTGTTTTAAAGAACAAATCCTGATATTTCTGTATTTCAGAATGAAGAAGAGCAAAAGTTCTGATCAGCTTGACAGTGATGCTCAGGTAAAACACAGCAGATGAACACAGGACCTCTTTTACCGCTGTTTTCCAGTGAGTGAGTGAACATGGCAGGTAGACGGGCAGCAACAAAACGAGAGAGAGCCCGATTGAGACGAGAGCCTGTAACCATGGCATTTATAATGTGAAAGATAGAAACATGTGCGTTCTGACTCAATCACGTCTGTTGAGTGATGACTAATCAAATTCATTCACATTTCTGTTTATTTCTTTCACTGGTACATTCATTCAGAAACTCGACTGCCAGAACATTTGTTATTGAGGTTTAAGATATAAAATTCAGAGGAAATGTGTTTTAGTTCATCCAAATACAACAATTCTATCAGTTTTCTGACCCTCATATCGTTCCAAACCTGTTTTCACACAAAAGCAAATATTTTGAAGTATGTTCTCGCTGCTAATTTTCAGTTTTTTTATTTTAGTCATAATTCTTACCCTTTGACAAATTCCCTTTAAATTTAGTCAGTATTTCATCATATCATATTCATTAATTTTTGTCAGCTTTACTGTGACTTAAATGGCATGTAATTTTAGTTGCCAGAAATAACAAAAACAAATCAAACTGCAACAGAAATTTGAGCCAAATATTAAAATATTTTTAAAATATTATAAACTACTTAAACATGTATCAAACATATTAAAGATGAATATATTTAAATAATACACTGAAAACCTCAGATCACTGAAGTATAAGCTGTTTTTTTATAAGTTTTAGAAATTAAAAATCTTGGTTTATTTATATATATATATATATATATATATATATATATATATATATATATATATATATATATATGGCATTTTAGAAAATATTACAAGAAAAATAATATTGCAATATATAAAAAATGCACAAATACAGTTATAAATATATATAAACAGTGTTTGTTCCTGGTTAATATCTTGCAATATTATTTTTTATATATTATTGTGCTATTTGTCACATTTTCATAAAAATGATGTTTTAATTAAAACCATTTAATTATCGTCATTATGTCTTTCCAGCCTCATCTTTATTATCGTTGACAACATCAAAAAACCCTTTGTCAACGACATTTTCATCAGCAGAAAAATAGAAAGCAGACAGTGACCAGGGGCATTCAATATCCAAAAAAGCACAAAAAACTACCATAAAAGTGGTCCATATACATGGTGTGCTATATTCCAAGTCTTCTGAAGTCATATGATAGCTTTGTGTGAGGAACAGAGTTTATGTTGCTATTCAGTTAAAATCCTCTCAAATCTCATTTGTACTTTGGCAGAATCAAACTTGCCATGTCGTGACATGCAAGAACTAGTGCCATTTGGTTTCACTGATCAAACTTAGCATGACGTGTCTCGACGTGCCATATCTGAATGTGCACAAACGCGAATGAGATTTCAGAGCTACGGTGGAGGGGAAGATTTTGAAAGTGTTTTAAACTTAAAGTTTACAAAGTTTATTTTCTACTGGAGTGAATGAGTTTATTTGTGACACATGACAGATTCAGAAATGAAAGACTGAGTCTCTTCAGATGTTCAGGACTGTACAGATTGTCGAGTCTGTCTGCTCAACGTGATATGCAAACAATAGCTGCACATGGACTGGAAGCATGCTCTATCTGACGCTCACACACACACACACTCATTGACATGAACTGAAATGGGACGGAATTACACACATCTTTAAAGTTGTTCGCAGCTGCACATTTAGTGCACATTTAATTTACCTGAGTGCATGTATGTACATGTGACGTCAAGCTAATGGTGTGCTTGTGTTCACGTTTGTAAGTATGTACAGTATATGATGTTCACAGGCAGATATGTGCATCTGAACATGTGTGTATGTACAGGTATGTGTGAGTATGTTAGATAACATCTGTAATATCATGCTTTTTCAGTCCGCAGAAAACAACAACCCTGACGGTACACCTCAGGAACAGAGTTTGAAGAAGAGACAAGCCAGTACGCTCGCTAACATCAGAGACCTGATCAGTCAGGTAAATACAGACTTGCACTTGTTGTCCAATCAAATGCTCTCTTGAATAAGAATATCCCTCCCCTAAAGCTCCGTTCACACAGAATGTGTTGTCACATTTAAAAAAGCTTTATCAAGTACAACGGAATGGAAAAAAGGAAGCGTTTTTAACTTGACATGGCGTCTTAGTAAAAACACACCTCCCAAATGTGAGTGCATGTTTACCAGTCCCACCAGGATTTCCCTGTCACTTTTTCTTGATTATTGCGGCCCAAAGTGCCTGAAGTTGCTTCGGCTTTTTAAAAAATTGCAATGCCATTTGTGGTGGTTTTTGTGTTGTTTTATAGTGAAACCTCACAAATAATGAAGGTGTACTTGTGTCATTTGTGTCAATGATGGTATAAGTGCAATTACCTGTAAATACTTTAGTGCATAATAACGGAGTATTCAGTAAGCGAGCAAAAAATAATACACAAAAATACTATATGTTTAAGAGGTGAAACCAGAGATATGGCTAATACATGCTCAATTGAACACCCTTAATTTTTTCATATAAAAATGTTCTGCCTCAGACGATGCAAGTATATTTTAGTAAGGTTAAACTAGTTGATTTACAAAAATCAGGTCGATTATTACCTAGATTATTTCAGATAATGGTGATTATTAAGCACTTTGATAGAAAGTTGATAGAATGGCAGCTGTTCAGTTGGATATGCCTCAACGGCTTTTCGAACATTTGTTTTGCCGCTGCCAAACCTGGAGAAAAGCAATCGGATTACCTCAGATTCACGGATTATGTGGAAATATTGTAGAAATTATACAAAATTACAAGCAACCGCAAATAATGCAGAGAGTGAGAATTTACATTAATTCTTGCAAGATCGCAAAATCTAAAATCAGTGTGAAAAGACACAAGAACACATCCTGTGTGAACGGCCCCTAATACCACCCGCCTCTGGCCACGTCCACACTAATGCATTTTGTTTGAAAACACATTGATTTGTCTACGTTTACGCCTCTCGTCTACACTAGAGTGGCGTGTTTAGAAAACGTTCTCCATTACCACATACTTTGGAAAACGATGAGGTTACAAAACTGAATTTTCAAACAAAAACGTATGTGTGGACGTGGCCTCCGACTGGCAATAACCAGCTCAGTGATCAGACTGATCGCACTATGAATTCAACAACAGCTGTTCGAAAGTTTTGCTGTTGATATCGGCCTGTGCTTACTGAAATTCGAATCACTGCCCCCAGTGGCCGAAGCTGGAAGTGTTTTTGAATGCAAGAGCACATGTGAGGTTCAGCTTCCAGATGAAACGTCCACAAGGTGGCGTCAAGAGCGAGGTTTTTTTTTTTTTAAATAATATAATACCATCAACAGGAAAACATATTTTAATAATTCTACCCCCTGACCAAACCCCAACCCTAAACCTAACCATCAGTGGAGTAAAAGTGTGATTTTAGAGTGAAAATGCAACCTCTGAATCATGCTAATCATTATTTATGTGAACATGATTTCTTTCTGGTTTCCATGTGACCAGAACCTGCGTCTCTGAGGCTGCTCATGCAACAAGAAAATGTAAACACATTTGAATTGATGCAAAAATGCTTGATGGAGTATGGCGCTGGGTCGATTTCGGGGTACCAGAAAATGTGTTTGCAGCGTATCAATTTCCAGTGATCATATTGCAATGCTCACTGGTTTCTCACTAACATCTCACCCCCTCAATTTAATTGTCAGCTCAACAAAGACGCTGTGTCCGAGCACACTAAGAAGATGTGGTCCCTGCCCAGCGAGCTGTCGGAGACTGTGAACTCCTGCGTCAAACCTCATTTCCCCGAACACGTGGACAAGGACGGAGAAAAAAGCTCCTAACCCGCGGGACAGTACAGCCAAGTTTTTGTAGGATAAACTGCTTTTATATACTTTAGGAGCACAACACGAGTATAGATTGATTAATTCAAATTTTACAGCATGTTTATTTTTCACTGTCTATTATGACATTCTTGATGTTATACAGTTTAGTGCTTAAACTTTCATTAAAAAAAGAAAGTGACAGTGAGCGTGTCAGTTGACCAAATATATATACAGTACAGGTTTTTCATATATTTAATGATCATTACACGGACGTCTACAAGATGAATATAATCGTGTTTCCGGCTGTGTGTAATTTTCATTATGCATTACATTATGTTGTGTTCCTTTAATAAAAAAGATTTTCGACTCGTCCCTCCTTTTCTTTAAAAAAAGCACAAATGTGTGTTCCAGTGAGACACTTACAATGGAAGTCAATGGGGTCAATCTGTAAACATTAAAATACTCACTGTTTCAAAAGTATAGACACAAGACATAAACAATATGTGTGTTAACATGATTTTACTGTGATAAAATCATGCACTAACCGCATCTGTGGAAAGTTATATCCATTACTACAACTTAGTTGCCATGACAACAAAAGCTTGCAGTTCCGGTATTAGCTATAACTTTACACAGATGCGGTTAGTAAGCGATGTTATCACACTAAAATCATGTTAACTCACATTGTTTACATCTTGTGGCTATACTTTTGAAACTATATACATTTTAGCATTGGACTGGCCCCATTCACTTCCATTGTAAATGGTCCCTGAACCATATATATATATATATATAAATGAGGGACGAGTCAGAATTATTTTTTGTTGTAATTAACATAATGCAACACAAATGCTGTTACTCAAGCTTCACTTTTATTGAACCTGGAATATTCCTTATTTAATGATGCACACACAAAAAATATATTTTCTGAGAAATGCACTTTGTAAAAAGACTTTAAGAACACGTTTATGGTGGAGGTGACTGTAATCAAAATCTAAATGAAAAGGTGGCATTATTTTTCATTCATAAACAAGAGCTCTCAAACATCCACACTGACTTTTAGAAATAATATACTGAATTAAAACAGGTCTTTTTTAGAGGGCAAATGTACACCGATTTTGAAGACTGGAGAAGGTGGGAGTTTGAGATGAGGGGTGAGAAATGTGTTCAGTACTTGTGTTTGAACCATCAGATCTGCTCTCAACAAACAGTACAGAAAAGGCTGGATCTGTTGAAGAGGTGACTGATACTCGAACCCTCACAGACAGACAGTGAGTCAGCCCACACATCATCTTAAACATCTCTCATTCTCGCAATTATTCAGATGTTTTGTCAAGTCTGTGTCCTATTTAAATCACTAGATGGATCAAAAATGATTTGGTGTAAAAAAGGGTAACAATACCTCTATGCATACCTCTACCTCCAACTATGTCAACAATCAAAACAAAAACATTCTGAAAGCTTAAAAACTTCTTAAACTGTTTGAAGGAGATCTTAAATTAATTTAACATTATTTTACAATATACTGCTGTTGGCTCTTTTATGATAAGTTGCTTTGAATAAAAGTATATGTTAACACACAATAATGTAAACTGTTGAACTCTGGTTACCATGGTACATTTCTGTAAGAGGTTCATCCGCAAACATCATGAGATATTGTAGATCAGACTGATTGGAGACTATTTTTAACAAAAGGAATAAACTGCTCATTGTTTGTTTTGAAGGTTCAGTAGTAAACACACACGGATTCCCATCTGTCACATGCAAGTAACAGTGATGGTTTGAATTCATTCTCTAATTGATTGAGAGAAACCAGATTATTCTGCCTTAAAAAGCTTTTTAAGATCGTCCACCGGGCTTCAGTTTTGACACACAATGGCTTTCTCGGCTCTAATTTCCTGTACTACATTTGAGACCTCAATTGTCAAAATGGTCATCTGCTGACAGGAGAAAATTTTCTGATATCAATGGATTGAAGAAAGGAGGATGCTGTCCTAAAAATATGAATGTAGACAACATTCTGTTAAAACTAAAAGCGAAACAGACACTCAGTTTTGCAAAACAATTCAATTTCACTGCATAATGAAGCAATGTATTCTTTCCTGATAATGCATTTATTACAACTAAATACTAACATCAAAACTATAGATGTGTTCTCTATTGAATTCATAACATTTTCAGCTATAGACACACAACTCTATGATTGAAATACACATTTATCATAAACATCCACAATAAAGACCTCTTTCCATCTGTTTTCATAAAATGCCTCTAAATGTCTAGTTGTTGGAGGATGAAGAAGTTTACTGTAAAAAAAACAAACAAAAAAATAGCAGTCTTGCTCAATTGTATGGACCTAAGGCAGCACTATAAGCACAGATGGTACAGTAAGTGTGGGCATTGATTGACTGGCATGGAGAGGAATGGCATTCCTCCCTCTTCTTTTTTGTTGCGATTGAAGTCACTGTAGATCTGCTCACATTAGACCGAACACTGTGTGTCTCAGAGAGACCGTGATTCATAATATGATACATTAGAGGAACTATCAGATCATTTGAGTCTCTTCTGTGTCTTCTTTACTCTTCCACCCTGCTGTCCTCTTTCTCTCTGCTCACCATCATTACACCATCTCCATTTGGTCTTTCCTCAACTCTTTCAATGCTCACCCCTGAAAGAGTTGAGAAAACATTCCCCTTTTCTCACCAATGCGTCCTTCTATTTCCTCTTACTTTACCCACTCTACCTCTTCTCAGTTTTCACCTCTTCGTCTTGTTCTTCCTCTTCTTCATCTTCCTCATTGTTTGTTTGCTCTGAATTGTCATATTTGACCCTTTTATAGATAGCAAAGTCATGACAGTTGTGTGAAAAATTTTGTAAATTGCTTTTTCTTTGCTGTGTGCATTACTAACAGATATCATTATGAAGGGATTTGACAACCTGATATGTGCATTTGAGAATATGACTTTAATTTAGTTGTTTGTGTTAACTGTTTTAAAAGCATGAATTTTAAATCAGAGAAATTTGTATGTAGTGTTTCGAGAAAATGAGGAAAATCAAGAAAAATGCACAATCTGTTTAGGACAATTACAAAGTGTTCAGATGGCTGTGTTAATTGTATTGAGAGCAGTGACCTGAGTTTAGAGACATGCGTAAAATCGAAATACAACTGAGAACTCTAGAGAAGGAAATCTACTAAACGATTAAAGAAAAACACACACAAAAATAATTTTAAGATTATTATTTTAGATTATTATCAAGTTTTATTAATTAAAAAAATAAAATGTGGTAATTTTTTTTTAATTAAATTTAAATGCGTAAATAATAAAATAGGCAAAAATAATTTTGCCTTTTTTTTTTTTTTTACTTTTTATTTATTTATTTATTTTTTTTTTATTATTAGCATTTTTGTCTTATTTTCCAGTAAAAAAAAAATCGAAACATCCTTAAAACCGCTGGCTACCACCCCTGGAGTTCGCTAGTTCGCTAGTTCGAATCCCAGGGTGTGTTGAGTGACTCCAGCCAGGTCTCCTAAGCAACCAAATTGGCCCGGTTGCTAGGGAGGGTAGAGTCACATGGGGTAACCTTCTCGTGGTCACTATAACGTGGTTTGTTCTCGGTGGTGCGCATGGTGAATTGAGCGTGGTTGCCGCGGTGGATGGCGTGAAGCCTCCACACGCGCTATGTCTCCGTGGCACTCAACAAGCCACGTGATGAGATGCGCAGATTGACGGTCTCAGACTCGGAGGCAAATGAGATTCGTCCTCCGCCACCCGGATTGAGACGAATCATTACGTGACCATGAGGACTTAAAAGCTCATTGGGAATTGGGCATAACAAAATTTACTATTTGCCAGTGGGGTTAAAAAAAAAAAAAAAAATAAGCAAAATTTTACTTATCCCATTAGCAATATTTTTTTCTTTTTATACACATAAATGTTATTAAATTCTGTTAGATTTAACTGAAAACAAGATATCTTGCTTCAAGTAAATTTGACTGGAAAACAAGCCATAAACACTCAAGGAATATCCCGGACGAGCCCCCAATTTACATTACAACCCATAATAAATATACTCGCAGTGAAATTCCAAGCTCTTTTCTCACTGTGTAACCAGAGAAAACATATATAACTGTACTAATTCCCAATGTGGATCAACAGTATTTACTCTAAACAGAGGGAATATGGTTGACCTGAGTAATTTAGTTCTTGTCTAAATCAGATCAGTGAGTTTTATGGCACTTTAGGGAACATTTTCTCTGACACACACTGAAATGTGTGATTGAAATGTCCTTACGAACTCGAGATCTCGAGTCAGTTGCGACTCATGTACAATCTTAAGGACATCTGAAAAAGGATTCTCCTGCCTGCTGCACGCTCAATAATATTTTCATATTAATAATTACATTGTTACTAGTGCAAATGACATTTCTGAAATTGACAGTTGAATTACAACTTCTAAAATATGGTAAGTTTTAAACCTGTAATTTGGTTTTCACTAGTGGCGATGTCAGTTTCAAATTAATTTCTGATAAATTGAACAGTAATTCAAGTTACCGTAAAAGGCTTTCTTAGTTACAATAACATTAGAGATATTTGAAATGAAAGTTGATCATTACTGATATCAAAAATGAGCATTTTCACTAGTGAAAACTAAAATATTGATATCTGTAAATCATATCCTGTGCCAGAATTAGGGCTGTCAATTGATTACACATTTTTATCAAATTACATGATATGCCAATTAATTAATCACAATTAATCGCATATATCAAATTTGCTGAAAAAAGGCCCCCAAATAAAGATTATTTAATATATAATGCTTAAACAATTATAAATATAATATACAATAAATACATTATTTCAGATAACTAAAATGCATTACATTATTGAGGCAGATGAGTAAAGTATTGATAATATAAAAAGTGGCTTTAGAAGGCAATACATTGTTCATTATTATATTATTGAACATAAGCCTGTCATTGGCCTACAGTCCACAGAAAAGATTTTGCAATTAAATTTGTAAAGCTGTCCGAGATAGATTTATTATAACTTGTGTCGTGTCATAAACACAGTGTTTTTAGATTGTTGTGTCAAGTTAAACATAGTTTGAAACTTAGGAAAACACATCTCAAGATCCCAGCATTCGTAGTTGCGCTCCGTCCAGCTGTGTTTGAACGCAAGAACGTGTCCTCATCTTGTGCTGTTGCTAATGTCAAGCAAACCTGAGTTTGGTTTGTTGTCTTTACAGCTGGAGTTTCACTTACTGCCCCCTGCTGAAATCAGGTGCTACTTGAAGCTTGAAGTGCTCCATTGATAATACACTGTATTACTGTCCAGGCAGGGGTGCAACTACACATTTCTGAGCGGGTATGCAAAACAAAATTTTGTGCCCAATGTATCTTTCAAGCGAGGGGAGGGTAGAATCATCCATTATAAGCGTTGAGCGGGGTGGGGGGGGGGGGGGTGTTGGAGGGGTCAAGGAGGCCGATTGCACCACCTTTAGTGAGCCGCTGGTGCCCCCCTTTACATGGCGCCCCTATGCATTGCATACCTTGCATATATGGTTTTTGCACCTCTGTGTCCAGGGACATGATTAATTGCATTATTGTTTTTTTTATTCGCACTGAATTAACACGTTAAATCAACAGTGTGTGATATCAGATGGTCTGCTGAGTTTGGGCTCAACACGTTAATATTCACATACACAGAGGGGTGAAGTGTGTCATGCCTGAGCAGTCTGCCCACACACAACACACACACTGATAAACACAGCGAGCCGATGGGTCGCACATCTCCCATCTGCCCGTGACTCATGTCTCCTCTCACATGGAACACAGACCGTTCCAATGTTCTCATTGAGCAATCATAATTATGTGTCATAATTCCTGATTATGAATATACATTTACAGGATTTACTAAAGAATAATGTGGCACCTTCATGACTGAACAAGAATGAAAGTTTGATGGGTTTTTTTCCCATTACAATCAACATTAATAATTCAAATAATGTCCCTGGATTTCGTTCAGTGGAAGAAACCCTGAAAACCTCACGAGCAAATCTAATATATTTGGGTGCCTATTTAACTTGAAATTCATTATTTATCTAATTAATTAAAAACTTGTTTCTTTTTGTTATTTGAAGGTCTTATTGAAACTGACTTGTGAACTTTTTAGCAGGCCTTCGTAAATATCTTTTATGTCTAAGTTTGACTGTTTTAGTCTTGTCCCAGTCCCAGAACTTCAATATAAACTTTGCAAATCCATTATAAAAATACAATATATTAAATGTTTAAAACTATGATCATCTAAACAAAGAGTGAAATAAACAGAAACTATTTCAATATGTATTGTGTGAAAATTATTTCTATCCATTTTTCCACAGTTGTGGCATCATTTCCAGTCTCAAGAGATGTGAACAATGGTAAAAACTGGGGTGGGGGGGGGGGAGGAATAGATGTTTACATTACATGTGATAAGCGTTTGGCTGTGGAAAATCTAAGGTGTTGTGGGTGGTTGCCAGGGTGTTGTCATGTGGTTGCTAAGGTTTTCTGGGTGGTTGCTAAGGTCCTTCCTTCAATGTAAGTCTATGGGATTTTCCTGTTCATTTTATTATCTTCCATGCAAAACTTGTCTGATTGCTTAGAGAGAAACAGCCTTAGCAAGGATCACAAGTTCTTTTTTGTTTACATTCCACAATTACATGGAATATGTAAAAATAACTCCATGTACATTTATGCAATCCAAGCCATCAGAGTTTAGCAGATCTGGAAAACAAATGCAGTGATTTAGACTGACGTGTGTTCTCCTCCACTTCACCGTTAATGGTTTTCTAATTTGCAATGCGAGGCAGCGTTGTCACCAGGCGCAGTTTCCCCTGGTAAACACATGTGATCTGTTGCTCCAGAAGTCAAACCACCTGTGCAGATCCTCCTCCATGGGGCTTCTCGTCCTGCGCCTCAAGCCTCCACGGCATCATTACAGCATCTCCTGCGACTAATGCAGGGTTTCTGCCAGCCTGCGGCGTCAGGACGGGTTTGCCTCGTCCATTAGAGCTGCCCTCTCTGCTGCCCCTGTGCCATCTGCTTCCCGTGTTGCCTGCTGATGCTCCCATATTATGTGAAATTTCACTCCATTTCTGAGGCTCAGATAACATTAAATACTAAAACTGCTTCTATACAATTTCCAGATAGATGCAGCCAAACATTGAGGCTAATGCATGATTTTTATCAGCTTGTTGGTGGTGGTTTTGAGGAAGGGTCAAGTTGCAGCAAGGGTCCCGGGCCAATTTTCTTTTAACAGCCTTTTCAAAGTGTCCAAAAATCCCCTAGACTACGTTACACTGGCAGAATATTAAAATGAGTTAAGAGTCTGTTTTTGAATGTTCATAATTTCAAACTTAGCTGTCAAAACATACACACAAGCCTTTAATCTGCTTTAAGATGCTCTCTTTTTTCTTTCATTCTTTTCTTTCTTTATAACTGTAAAACCTGTACAAATCTGTAATGTCCCGATACCGTGCTCATGTAGGCTACTGGTACTTGTACTCGTAAAAATGCTCCGATACCAAAAACCGATATCATCTGACATACGAATGTCATTACGTAAACATTCAGTCAACAATTTAAAATCACGTTATGTTCTGGTGTGATTATTTAACCGCAAAAGCTGCGATTTAAAGAGATAAATATATAGTTTGCATGTAATTCAAATGTGAGCGCTTGTGAGTGTGTGGAGACAGTGTTGTGCTGACACCAGCTGTTAAAGCTTCTCCAAGTCTCATACAGGGAAACCACCATCATGAGCATCATGCGCTATGTTTGTAGCAGATGACAGTAAACAAAATGCAAATTCACGTTATAGCATGAGGCACATATCGAGTACATACCTATTTAATTAAATGGCAGCCTTTTGTGGTTTAATAATCACTTTGAGTCACGTAAGGACCGGCTTTTCCAGAGTGGGAAGCTGTCTTCAAATCATCACAGCTCCTTGGTCAAAACGGCACAGAAATACTTCAAAATAAAAGCTCCGTCAAAATTAAAGGTACATTTATTGGAAAAACGTATGACAGAAATATATCACTACTGTAAAGTTATGTAATATTCACTGTTATACTAGCCTACTACTAATAATAATAAATCAGTAGTAATTGTAGTATACTAGAGATTATTTAATAGAGACGGGCCACTTCTATTAAAATGAATGGGAGAAATTGGAACACCCAACCAAGAAGCTTTAGCACCCAACGGTCAACGGATATAGAAAGGAAGTCCCGCCTTACAGGTAAAAGAGCCAATAACCTTTTAGATACAGACATCGCCTGTCAATCATCTCTAGAACACACATGCGGGAAAATTATTTTTTTATTTTGCGTAATATGAGGTAAAAAAGCACAATTTATGATACCAACGTGGTCAGATTATACTGCTGATTTGAAATATGTTCTTTGATCGTAATCTTGACCTTGATAAAAATAATGCAATATTATGTTGAAAATTAATTATGTTTTCATTTGACAAAAGTGTTAATGAATTAACTTATTCAAACACCATTTTGATGATAAAATTTAAATGAACTGATTTGGAGTTTATAAAAATGACAAAAAACAGGACTCGGACTCAGACTCGGTATCGGCGAGTACCAAAAATGAACTATCGGTACTCGTACTCATTCTCATTCTCGTTCTCAAACAAATGGTATCGGGACATCCCTAGTATTAAGTAGTGGTAAAGGAATCCATCCCTCTCTCTCTCTCTTTCTGCTCTCCTTTTCTCTGTGACCACATCCTCTGCATTGGTAACAAGAAAACTCTCTGCAAGAAACCTTTTGGACAAAGACGACTTATATATAGTCAGATTCATTTTCCTCAGATTTTAAATTACGTTTGCATGCTTTCCTTGTGGCTGTGGCTGTGTTAACAAATGTGTATTAAATTGTCACTGTATATATATTTTGGGCAATAAAGTTTACCTTTTTGCAACTGTAATCGTGCATGTATGTGATAACATTATTGATGGTGAATTGATGCAGTTATAGAACAGACTGAAGACAACCACATTCACCGTACATTTTACAGACACCCACCAAAACTGCAGAGGTTTTGGGACATTTTGAGCAGGATAACTTTCTTCTTGTATAAGCACAATTGGAACCTTGAGTGACAGATATGAATTCACATTTTCAACTCAGTCCATACCAATACCAGCGATGTTGTCATGGTGAAACTTGCTCCATGTTGGATGTTGTTCTCGGTGGATGTATTTTTGGAGCGCCAGGACCCTCGCTGAGTCCAGATGCTTTGGTTATTACACCAGAGAGCCACTCGAGTGCTTTGGACACAAAAGCAAGTGGCTTTTTATAGCTCAAGTATTCACTTTCACAGTCTGACTGAACCTTGAACAAAGAATTAAAAGCATTTCTGTGTAAAATAGCTTTTATTTTTTTCCGACCCTGTCATCACACACCTTCAACTCCAACTTCTTTGAAGGACAAAAATAATTGAAAAATGGACACAGACGCAGGACACGGATAACTGAAGAGTAGTTCTTTTCTGTAGGATTGCAGGTTGTGGTTGAGTGTAAAGGTTGGGAGGCATGTGGTTGAGCTGTAAAGTTGTTTAAATCGTTGTTTCTGGGTTTACGGTGTTACGTCATCATGCCGAAAAAGTTGTAAAATTGGCTATAACTTTACGCAGATGTGGTTAGTAAGTGATTTTATCACACTAAAATCATGTTAATATGCATATTGTTTATGTCTTGTGGTTATACTTTTGAAACAGTGACTATTTTATTTTATTTATTTATTTTTTATCCCCTTTTCTCCCAATTTGGAATGCCCAATTCCCACTACTTATTGCGGTTACTCACCACAATCCGGGTGGCGGAGGACAAGTCTCAGTTGCCTCCACTTCTGAGACCGTCAATCCGCGCATCTTATCACGTGACTCGTTGTGCATGACACCGCGGAGACTCACAGCATGTGGAGGCTCATGCTACTCTCTGCGATCCACGCACAACTTACCACACGCCCCATTGAGAGCGAGAACCACTAATCGTGACCATGAGGAGGTTACCCCATGTGACTCTACCCTCCCTAGCAACCAGGCCAATTTGGTTGTTTAGGAGACCTGGCTGGAGTCACGAAACAGTAAGTATGTTAATGTTTACAAACTGGCCCCAATGACTTCCATTGTAAGTGTCTCACTGGAACCTCAATTTTTGCCGTTTTTTTTAAAGAAAAGGAGGGACGAGTCAAAAAAGTTTTTTGTAATAATCAACATTATGCCACAAATGCTGTCGACTGAGCTTAACTTGCATTTCAATGGCAAATCATTGTGTTCCGTAGTAATTTTATAGGCCACTGTTGTTGAACAAACTAGAAGAAAAAAAAAATATTATGGTTTTTCATTATGACTCAAGTCCCTCCTTCAATGTTAGTCAATAAAATGAATGATAAAATCTTTTCGTATAGGCAAATCTAGCTAAGATGTAGCCTGTATCTAATTGATGACATTTTGATGCCCATCAATTTCCAAATGAATTAGACCAGACATCAAAAAATCTATAATATCAAATCCATTTCTGAAAAAGCACTCTGCATCTCTTGCATTGTTTGTTGTTTGTTGATTCATTCTCCGGTTTACCCTGAATTCCCCCTCTTGTTAATAGCTCAATAAGATCTAGAATTACTTTGTTCTTTTGAATGCACCTGTTGATATTTGGCTGCGTGTGGGAGCCCTCGTCCCTTAAGTGATCATTTTAGTTGCATCACCCCACCTGCATTTTCCTTAAAAACAATTTAGCGTCCTCTATGGGCTTCTAGAGCAAAACAAGGCCACGAGCCGTAAGTCCAATTATAGTTCATATCTACATCTATAAACTGCAGAGTTTTACATGAGTCCAAACGCAGGCAGAGCCAAGAGACAAACGTGAGGCTGGAAAGTGTGTTTGATGGAAATGTCAATCATAAAATGTGAGTCATGTGACTCATTGAGTGGGTCACGAGCGACTGCTGAGCTTTTGAATCACTGCTTGAGTTTCTGGGATGTGGATAGTCTAGATAAGGCAAGAAAAATGGAACTGATTAGAAATTAAAGGACGTTTTATGTAAAAAGGACTAGTGTTTATCAGTCTAATATTATTAGAGCTGTCAAAATTAACACGTTAATGCATGCAATTAATATAAAACATTTAACACGTTAATTTGTCTTTATCGCGATTAACGCATGTACACATTTCACATTAGATACTGACATTTTATTCAGCTCTGTGTGAGTTCTAAACACTGGTTGTAGTAGGGTGAAACCTCCGCGTCATTACACTGATGCACACATGAAGAAAGGACCGCTATATGGTATTTGTTATACAAAACAAGTCCAGATGGGACAAAAAAAATCAAATACTTTGCTGCCTCTGTAAGGTGCAATTTCATTACCACAGAAGCACATTTTAACTTTCACAAAAATGCAGAATGAGACATTGTCTGACGAGCTTTTCATGTGGAGTTTAAACCAGCGCTTGATCTGGTGTTGACACCCTGATTCGAATAATGAACACAGCTTCACGATTGCTGTCGCATAGCGGATAGCCACAGTCTGCTGCCTGATTAATATTGTGGAGGATTAAAGTTTAACTGATTTATTAGATTTGCATTGCAATGAATACACTACCTACAGGGACTAGTTATTTCAATTAGTCAACCTCCCACTTAGACTTTGGGAAACGTTTAATGTTACTTGAATTGGTGCTATTTTAGTGCATTTCTATCTTAATACAGTGGAAGGCTTTGTTTGTAAAATAAAACATAATTGTTACATATTGATTTGTTTTCTTTCCTAAGAATTTTGACAGGTTAAAAAGTATATAGAGTGAATTTTACTGCAATTAACTATGACAAGTTCTGTGATTAATCGCAATTAACTATGACAAATTCTATGACAAATTCTGAGATTAATCGCAATTAACTATGACAAATTCTGCGATTAATCGCAATTAACTATGACAAATTCTGAGATTAATCACAATTAACTATGACAAATTCTAAGATTAATCGCAATTAACTATGACAAATTCTGCTATTAATTACAGTTAACTATGACAAATTCTAAGATTAATCGCAATTAACTATGACAAATTCTAAGATTAATCGCAATTAACTATGACAAATTCTGCTATTAATTACAGTTAACTATGACAAATTCTGAGATTAATCGCAATTAACTATGACAAATTCTAAGATTAATCGCAATTAACTATGACAAATTCTGAGATTAATCACAATTAACTATGACAAATTCTATGATTAATTGCAATTAACTATGACAAGTTCTGTGATTAATTGCAGTTAACTGACAAATTCTGAGATTAATCAAGATGAATTATGACAAATTCCGCGATTAATCACAATTAACTATGACAAGTTCTGCTATTAATTACAGTTAAATATGACAAATTCTGAGATTAATCACAATTAACTATGACAAATTCTGCGATTAATTGCAGTTAACTATGACAAATTCTGAGATTAATCGCAATTAACGATGACAAATTCTGCGATTAATTACAGTTAACTATGACAAATTCTGAGATTAATCGCAATTAACTATGACAAGTTCTGCTATTAATTGATGTTAACTATGACACATTCTGAGATTTATCACAATTAACTATGAAAAATGATGCGATTAATCGTGATTAAAAAATGCAATCAACTGACAGCACTAAATATTATTCCTTATACAGTTTGAACTTTATTGTTGTATAAAGTTTGAAAACTCCTTTTTCAGTTACGTAACCTAATCTTTTCCAAAGGTAATGCATTTTCATACGAAAAGTGCGAATATGGTCATAGATAGTATTAGGAGGGATATTCATTTTCTAGAAAGCATTTGATTGGACAAAATAAGTCAGTGCAGGATGAGTCATTAATATAGAACAGAGCCATTATTTAGCCTATAGTTATTATGATACTGAAATAAAGAACAATGGCTATCTTCGGATTGGAATAGTCTTGAATAAATGTTTCAAACTGTTGTGTGGTTCATAATTTTTTTCTCATAATCTCTTTAAATTGTATGTTTAATTCAAAGAGTTGTGGACAAAACATTAGTAATAATGGTGAATGTGGCAACTAGTGACACTTCTGTGAAAACTGCACCTTACAAATGTGAGTTGAACGCTTCATCATCACCCAGTGCCATTTTTTTATTTTTATTCTGAGGTTTCTCTTGTATTGCACCAATAAACCACATAGCAGGGCCGTTAGAGCTGCTCTAGTACAAACCTGCCCATTTCAGACCGATGTGGACACAAGAAATATACATGTGTTATCCAATCGTGCAATTTATTGAGCTGTCAGTGAGGAGCAGAGCAAAACAGCCTGAAACTGCCGGTCTGAGACTGAGGGGAGATCAGCCAAACTCCTGGCTCTGATTCAGAGCACAACCGACTGCCACAACACACGTGACATGCTCGACCATGAACAGGTCTGACGTAAAGGACACAGCTGGCCAATTTTGATTCATGGTCATTCATGTAGGAGAATGTCTGTTAACACAGAAAAATTGCTAATAGAGAACTACTAATGCCAGCACATTGTTAATTTGTCTTCACCTTGATCCATGTCTGAGCTGAATACAAAAAGCTTCAGAAGGACGTTATTTAACAACATACGTTTCTATCATAAAATCAAGTTACCTTTTGCATTTAACCAAGGTACGATGTGGAGGGTACAACGGGGTGAAAGGCACTGTGAGAGTGTTATATCATCCAACCGAGGGGGGTCTGTGAGTGGGGGGGCACATGGGGGGCCAGGCTTTTGCAGGGAACCCCCCGGCCCCCCCTCTAGAACTGAACCTGAATGATGGACCAACATAATTTGTGTGAAAATAAATAATAACAGAAGGTTGTTTCGATCAAAATTCAGTTTAAAAAAAAAAGTTGGTGAGGGAGCCTTTTACCCCTCAGAGCCTTTAGCCCTGTTGTACCTTATATAATGACCAAATGTATTCTTGAAAATATCTAACAATATCATTTGCAAAACTAATTTAACCTGAAACAGTTTAGAGTAACAGGAGATTAATTATTCTTAGCCTACGTTTTCTAGAGAAGATGCAAATGCTGCTTGCCAAAGCAAAACTAGGGTGTTCTGGGTGGTCGCTAAGGTGTTCTCAGTAGTTATTGCTATTGCGTGGTTACTAGAGTGGTTACTAGGGTGTTCTGGGTTGTTTCTGGGGCATATTATGCAGTTGTCAAGGTGCTCTGCTCTGTGTTTTAGCGCATTGCTACAATATCTGATTGCTAGTGTGTTCTGGGTGGTTGCCAGGCTGTTGCTAAGATGTTCTCAGTGTTTTTAAAACATTGCTATGTAGTTGCTAGGGGTTGCTGATGGTAAATGTTTTGTTGCACAAGCCTGACAACTCATAAATGAGTTAAATTAATCTTATTTTCTGGCAAGCTTTATTCTTCATTCAAATATACAGTCAAAATCCACAAGTTAAAAATAATTATGTCCAATACCAATTTGCTTGATTCTTGCAATAATTCTTTAATTGACACCCCCAAGTCAGAAAACTGGGGCTCCAAGAAAATCCCATTGGTAATTAACCCTTCACTAAGCTCCGCCCCCTTTGGTTACGGTTGCACGCTCTGACAAGCTCTGCAAAACTTCCCATTGGAATGAATGGGAGATTGCCGTGAAGAATGCAGGTTTTGGCAAAAAAATTTCATAAACGGAATGGATAAAATTTTAAGTGTGCTGTTATGAAGATTGACATTGTAATGCATATTTATCTGAAGTGTTTTGTAAAAGAAAATGTTAAATTACACAGTAATCTGATTAAAATCTGTGGTGACTGTGAATCAGAATCAGGGCAAACGATTATTACAGTCACTTGAAATGATAAAAACTTATTTACACATATTACATATATAATAACATTAGCTTAAGTGAACAGAACTGTTTATAACATCTCATAACACACTCATTTTGATGCTGTGAACTGTTTATTTACTATCGCTTTTATTATGACTTGAATCTCTTTCTTCTGTGCTAGCATCTTTACTACTCCATCCACTGTGAGAACTTGGCAGTCCTATACTGCAGATGTTGTTAAATTTTGTATGACAAATTGCTTGCTCAATGTCTCATTTGTAAGTCGCTTTGGAAAAAAGCGTCTGCTAAATGACTAAATGTAAATGTAAGTATTTCTATAATGAGCTACTTTAACTTTTACTTGACTCCAGTACCACTGCTCCCTATACGCATATTACGCAATCTGCGTAGGGCACCAACTCCCTAGGGGGGCACCAGAAACTCCACCCACTGCCCTTCTTCGAACATTATATTTTATTCAAAGACCTGATAGCAGTTGCGGAACACAGACGGTCGCCTCGCAGCTCGCACCACGTCAGATTGGCACCTCACTCAATTTGCATGAAGGTATCTTTACTTGTACTTAAGTATGACAAATGTATACTTTATACAACTCTGATGAATAGAAAATACTAGCAGATTTGTCATCAGCATATGTTGTGTTTTGAATGCTGGTGTTCCAAGTCTTTTTGACTGACTTAACCAGCAAGACTAACCAGCATTACTACAGATGCACTGGCTGATAAAAGCAATTATCTGCTCTATCAAACATTGACCGATTGTGTAAAAACAGCCGATATTCAGGGCCAATTATTTCCTGTCAATCAAAAGGGGGTGGTAAAACGGTTAATAAGCCTACAACTTCTGCTGTGTGTAAGGGTGCTTTCACACTTGGTTCGACTGCTTGGACCAAACCCGAATTCGTTTCCTTCGAACCACAGTCCTATTATGTCATCAACGTGCATACAAGCGGCAGCTATTTACCACAACTAGGCAACAACTCAAGAAGACATCAGCTTTGCTGTGTTATCAAAGTATTCATCTCTTTGGATTTACCACCAAAACTTTACATGCACAAAATGACATTTATGGTTGTCTGCCATGGATGCATTGAATGTGCAATGATGTGAAGAATATTAGCGTTTGTCTGCAGCAAGCAAGATGTGTTGCAAGAGATGTGAAGAATGTGAGCTGCTCTCTGAAGGTGATTCATTTGGACACAAGCAGGTATAAAAAATGCATTAAACCATAATAATTGTGATTGGGAGCCTGCAAAGATGTGAATTATATGTCATCAATAGCGGTTCACTTTCACAGTTTGGTACGATTGCGTTCATATCAGCAGGGAACCATTCACATGAACTCGGGTGCACACCAAAAGTGCTAGTGTGAAAGCATCCTAAAAGAAAATTTTTCTTGTGTGGAATTATATAAATTGGGTGACATTGACAGCAGTTGTTGCAATTTGCAAGTTTTGCACTCCTAGAATTTCACAAGGTGGTACTATCATTAAAACTGTTAACAACTAATTTGATTATTCACTTTAAAGCTTGAAACAGAAAGGAATATGATGAATTCGTTAAAGCTAAAGTGGAGGCCATTTGAGCTTCAGCATTCACAATTCAGTTAATGTGAGTCAGCAGTGTGCTTTTTGTTTCAGTGTTTTGTTTATAACTGAGACAAGTTACTCTAACACTTGGGAAATATGTAGCGACACGTGGCTCTATTTTCGTGACAACGTTAGGCACAGCACAAAGTGCAACCACCATGTGTTACGTCTTATCCAATTTTCATTAGAGCACTAATTCTAAGCGCAATTTTTTTTTCCAGTGCAATGTGCAAGTAAGAGTGTTTGTGCTATCTGCGGGTGTATGCACGTAAACTATGGGTGTATTGTATGTTAACAATGTGGCGCAAAGCACAATTTGCTATTTTCCTGAAAAGACATCTGAGAACCACATCTAATCTCGGCACAAAGTCTAAAATCGGTTCCTGCATTTGCAGTTTGGGGATTTCACCAGCAGATGGTATCAAAGATCACTATCATTGATCACTTCCAATAATAGCCTTGATTTGTGTGCCAGTAGATCAATATGATCAATAATAATAATAATGTTTATTTTTATAACACTTTTCCAAAGCTCAAAGACACTGTACAGAAATTAAACATAAAACATTAAACAGAAATATATATACAAATATAACAATAACAAATATACATTACAAAACAATTAACAATGGGAGAGAAGTGAACCATATTTCAAGCAGGTGAGACACGGGCGAGCAGGACGAGAGCCAACAGTCCCAGAGAGGCTGATAGAGAACGTACAACACATAGAACACATACATTGTAATCCAGAGCAACGCAGGTGACAGTACAGTCATTGAACAGGGGATGCATTGCATACAGTCCATTTACACTACCTAATTATTATGAATGGGCTGTCTTCATTTATGGCAAAGTTGCTTGACATGAAATGGAATATATAATAGGACGCAGATGGTGTAATAACAGGAGAAGAACCTCAGAATTAAAATGCACTTGACCCAGCCCATTAGCGCTTTGCACATGGTTTTGCCAATTTTTTTGACCTAGTCTTAAGCGCATGCTTGCATGAAAATAACAAAACTTCCTGGCCATACCCATTGAATTATATAGAGCCTTCTGAGAATAAAGGTTTTTGTAACAATTAAGGAAAGGAGGAGGCTGGGGCCGGCTTGACAAAACATGTAGACATTTATTGTTGCACTTTTCAGTCGCACACAATAAGACACCGCTTTTCAGCAGTACACAAAAGGTTTGCTTTTCAGCATCCACCACACTGACATGCAGACACACACACAGACAGCTTTGTGCGTCTCCCTCGTCTGCCACTGTCTCCTCTCCTTAAATACTCCCGTCGCCCCTCACTGGAACGCGAGACCGGAGTGGCACACAGGTGGACCTCATTCACCACTTATTTTCCCGGCCTCGCTCTGCCCAGACGCAGCTCGGCCCTGCCCTGCTCACCACAGTTTTATAAAAATTTATTTTAAAGTTGTGTAATGAATTATCATTGATTTGAAACAAGGTTGCATACAAAAGCAGAACCACCAAACTATCAGTGTCGCCACACATCGGTATCGGCAACACAAATTTTCCATCTTGTGCATCCCTAAACATTACCCGAAAAAACAGCTAGTACTGGTCGACTAGCTTCAGCATCTAAGTTTTGCTGGGAAAAATCATGGTAAAACTAGACCAGCACCAAACCGACATAAACCAATCTAGATCAGCATGAGTATTGCATACTGGTTAAACTGGTCTTTTCAGCAGTGTAGCTCTCTGGCGATGTTACCAAGATGGTTGCTAGTCTCGTGCATATGCCTGCCATTGACCAATTACATAATAAACAGCTGAGATGTTCCACCATACAATAAAGGAATCTCATGAGACTCAGAGCTGAAGAGGAAGCAGATATTAGTGATGACACACCATGTCAGTCGCTCTGGATGTGGGAGTTGATAATTTAAGGATTCAGAGGAGAAAGAAGCTCTTTCAGGGCTAATAACATCTTCTGCCTATGTATGACTGATTGTTCTTTAACTTGGCAAATTCTCCCCATAATTCATCTTGATAGTCTTCCTACAGGGATAAGAGTTACATCACTGAATCAACTCGAGTTTAGATCATTAGTTCAGATAGTTGAAAGCTATCAACAGAATTTTCATATGATTTGATACAAAGCTTGTTTTCTTTTACTAAGTACTGAGTAAACATTCCTAAACTTTGTTGCATTCCTGTTGCTATGTTCAGAATGGAATAAATTTACATACATTTACATAGTCATTTATCAGACTACTTTATCTAAAGTGACTTACAAATGAGACACATAGCAAGCAATTTGTCATGCAAAGTTTAACAACATCTGCAGTATAAGACTGCCAAGTTCTCACAGTAGCTGGAGAAGTAAAGATGATAGCACAGACGAAAGAGACAGACAAGGATTTTTTCCTGTACATTAAGTGCAGGTTAAGTGCAGTGGTAAGTGTAATTAGTGTGGGTTGGTTAAGTGCTCATGGAACAGATGTGTTTTCAGCTACTTCTTGAATGTTGAGAAGGTAACAGCAGATCGTGTGGAGGTTGGAAGTTCATTCCACCACAGAGGAGTAGAGAAAGTGAATGATTGTGAAATAGACTTTGAGCCTCTTTGTGATGGAACCACCAGGCATCGCTCATTCATAGACCACAGAGAGTGAGTTGGAGCATAGACCTGAAGAAGTGAATTGAAGTAAGAGGGTACGGTTCCATTGGCTATCCTGAAGGCCAGAGTCAAAGACTTGAATTTGTTGCGGGCAGCTAAAGTAGCCAGTGGAGTGAAATCAAGGGTGGGGTGACATGAGCCCTTTTTTGCAGATTGAAGACCAGATGCGCTGCTGCATTCTGGATCATCTGCAGTGGCTTAATTGTGTTAGCTGGAAGGCCAGCCAACAGAGCATTGCAATAGTCCAGTCTTGAAATGACCAGAGCTTGGACCAGGAGCTGTGTAGCATATTCAGACAGGAAAGGTCTGATTTTCCTAATGTTGTAAAGTGCGAATCTGCAAGACTGGGCAGTTGATGTGATGTGTGCAGTGAAATTAAGCTAGTCATTGAGCAACTCTCCCAGGTTCCGGGCTGTTCTGGTTGGTGTTAGTGTAGTTGAACCGAGATGAATAGTGAGGTTGTGGTCAACAGACGGGCTGGCTGCGATCACGAGGAGTTCTGTCTTGGCAAGGTTGAGCTGTAGGTGTTGGTCCTTCATCCAGGCCAAAATGTCTGAGAGGCAGGCAGAGATACGAGCTGAGACAGTAGGGGCATCAGGCTGGAATGACAGGTAGAGCTGCATATCATATGTGTAGCAGTGGTAGGAAAAGCCATGTGCCTCAATGACCAGTCCGAGTGATATTGTGTAAATCGAGAAGAGGAGGGGTCCAAGCACTGATCCTTGAGGAACCCAAGTGGTCAGCTGGTGTGTCTTGGACACCTCTCCTCTCCAGGAGACCTTGAACGATCTGCCAGTGAGATATGACTCAAACCATCCAAGCACAGTTCCTGTGATGCCCAGGTCAGAGAGGGTGGACAGGAGGATCTTGTTGTTCACTGTGTCAAAAGCAGCAGACAAGTTAAGGAGGATGAGGACAGATGATTTGGAGTTAGGTCTCACCAGTCACAGGGTTTCAGCTACTTACAAGAGGGCAGTCTCTGTTGAGTTTCCTTTTTTGAAGCCAGACTGATGCCTGTTGAGTAGGTTGTTCTGTGAGAGAAAAACAGACAACTGGTTGAATATGATCTTCTCAAGAGTTTTAAACAGGAAGGGTAGGAGAGAGACCAGTCTGTAGTTGTCGACTACTGTGGGGTTATGTGTTGAATTTTTTAAGCAGTGGGGTTACTCGAACCTGCTTGAATGTATTGGGAAAGTTTCCGGTTGTGAGAGATGCATTGATAATGTGTGTGAGAGTGGGTAAGATCAATGGAGAGGCAGCTTGCATAAGATGGGAGGGGATAGGGACAAGTGGACAGGTGGTAGGATGCTTAGAAAGAAGTACTTTGGAGACCTCAGTCTCGGAGACAGGAGAGAAAGAGGAAAACACAAGATGGGATGTTGGAAGAGAGTAGCGAGATGTAGAGAACTGGCTGCTGATGCTCACTACCTTGTCAGTAAAAAACGTGGCAAAGTCATCAGCAGTCAAAGAAGTAGTAGATGTGGTGGAGGAGGATAGAGAAGAGATGAGAAAGTTGAAAATAGTTTATGGGAATCTGAAGTGTTAGTGATCTTGTTCTGGTAATAATAAATTTTAGCAGCACAAACTGTAGCAGAAAAATAGGAAAGAAGTGATTGATACTTGCACAGGTCAGAAGGATTTTTTGACTTGTGCCACTTTCTCTCCGCAGCCCTCAGCTTGGTTCAGTGATCACAAACAGTGACCGACAGCCAGGGGCTGGAGGGTGTGGCACATGCTGGCGTGGAGATAAGAGGACAGACACTATCAAGGCAAGAGGTTAATGTTGAGCAAAGAGCATTTGTTGCTTCATTTAAATCAAGTGAAGAGAAATGGTTAGTGGATGGAAGGGATGCAGAGACTATGGAAGATAAGTGAGTGGGTGAGAGAGAGCAAAGGTTGTGGCAGGAGACCATAGGTGGAATAAGAGGTAAAGAAGAAGGGAGAGTAACAGAAAACTGGATGAAGAAATGGTCAGAGATATGTAGAGGTGTAACAAGGGGATTATTGTAGATACAATTATGTGTAAGGATGAGATCTAGGTTTCCCTGCCCTATGAGTAGCAGGGGTATGCAGTCTTTTAAGGTCAAATGAGGTCAGAAGAGCTAGAATGTCAGCTGCTTGAGGTTTTTCCAGGTGGATGGTAAAGTCCCCAAGAACCACCAATGGAGTGTCATCCTCAGGAAATGAGGACAGCAATACATCTAGCTCTTCAACAAAGTTGCCTAGTTGACCTGGGGGGTGATAGATGACCAAAAAGTGGATTTTAGCAGGATTAGTGGCAGTAATGGCATGATATTCAAAAGTTGTGTTACTGCAGAGAGAAGACAGCTGAGTGAATTTCCATGAGTTTGAAATGAGCAAACCAGTTCCCCCACCCCACCCAGTCAGATGAGGGGTGTGGGTGAAAGTGAAGTCAGCTGAGAGAGCTTAGGGAGTTGCCGTGTTTTCTCTGCAGATCCATGTCTCAGTCAGAGCCAAAACATTGAGTTTTGACTGACTGGCAAAGGATGGAATGAATTCAGCTTTGTTGACAGCTGACTGGCAGTTCTGCAGTCCGACAGAGATGGACTGTGGAGAGGCAGTGCTAAGTGACCTAAGGTGCTCTTGTGTGCGTAGTCTACAGCGTGTGCGTGTAGATTTTTGCCTGCATGAGACAACAGGAATGTACTGAAAACACATTATGAGTAGAATAAAGAAGAACTATAAGAAAGAAAGAAGGGGGTAAAACTAATCATAGTGGCTGACTCCTTGTCTGTGTCTTTGCTCGGTGGACTCACGCAGGTTGACTCGCAGGTCTTTACTCGAGATACGTCTTCACATGAATAGGGCTGCACACAACCACTTCTGCTTCTGCTGCCGCTACAGTTCTCTCACTACTTAAGTACTAATTGCTATACAGCTGAGTCCAGCCCACAAATTAGCAACTCGGTCAAAAAAGTGTCAAAAGCCTGAAATTGAAACTGGAATGCCCTAAAAATCTCACTAATAGACAAAGATTTACCTAAATTGTCAGTGAAGTGCAGCATGATCTCCACAATCTCCTGGCTAACAACCAGAATACTGTTCACTGCATACTGCTCAGTACCCACTGTAGCTGCATACTGATTTTGTAGAATGTGGTAAATGGTGGTGAAGTGGATGTGACACTGGGTGCATTAAGCAAAGATAAACATTTCAAATGATAGTATTCTTCATTGTTGTCACCTCTTCAGGTTGCATCATGTTTAGGTCAGTGAGTGGCATCCGGTTATGATCTAAGAAATATATAGGAGTGAAATTTGTGCGGTCAAGTCAGTTCTCACTTCTCGTAGTGGATCAGCCACCTACGAGATCAAAGGCAGATATCGCAAGATTTGCATTCATGTTTTGATAAAGTGGATGTAATTTAAATTCTGTTGCTTTAAAATTAAAATGAATATCATTAACAAGTCACTCAATGTGCTTGTTATTAGGGCTGGATATTGATACAGATTTCCTGATTCAGTTGATTCTGATCCACAAGCTCTCGATTCGATTCCGATTTCGATTTGATTCGATATCGATTCATATGGGTTTTTTTCAGTTATAATGTCCCTTTTGCTTACATATAAAGTAAATTATCTCCCAGCTAATGCTGTTAATTATACAGGGGACCTTTTAACTAGGTTCATTAGGAAATATAAATTTTACTAATTATATTTTATTACTTTTTCATCATTTTGTTCACATTTTGGCTTTTTAAAAATGAACAAATAAATGTATTCAATCAATAAATAAGATATGATATTTCATATATTATTTTTGTTACATATTTATTGTTAAATTGCATAATTTGTACTATTTACAAGTATTTACATTGATTTGTTGAACACGTGCTAAAACCGGTACTGTCTCTTTAAAAAACAATGGCATTTCTGTAAACCGTGCCTTTAAATGAGCGCATGTTAACTAGACAGACTCGAATGGCTTTACCTCATCTGTGCCATGCATGATTAGAGTTAAATGTTTTTTTTTATAGTTGTTTTTGATCAATAACTGACTGTAAAGAACAGACAGGAATTTAAAAGAGACAGTTGAGTGGATCTTGTCTTGGACACACATTACACGGAACAACTTTTACTCTCAACACGCTGTGAAAGGATTCCTCAAAATCTGTGTCTTTTGATCCATTTTTAGTTGAATAAAGACACATTTGAGATATTTTAGAAATATGATAACATCGAGATCGAACAGAGAGAGTGTTGGGAATATTCACACATAATTTGTACACTGTGGTGAGCAGAGCAGAGCTGAGTGGCGTCTGAGCAGAGCGACGCTGGTAAGATAAGTGGCGAATGACTTTCACCTGCGTGCCACACCGGTCTCGCGTTCCAGCGAGGGGCAGTGGGAATACATAAGGAAAAGAGACGAGGAGAAGAGAGAGAGATGTGTGAAGCTGTTTATGTGTAGAGTTTTGAGTTGAAAAGCCAACAGTGTTTATGTGTAGTGAAGCTGAAAAGCATAGTGTAGTGTGAAGAAGTGTGTTATTGTGTACGACTGAAAAGTGCAACAATAAGCCAGCCCCACCTTCCTCCTTTCCAAAAACTATTACACTGGTGCCGAAACCCGGGAAGGAGGAAGGGTGCGCTGTCCAAGGAGTCCTTGCCACTGACTGGGGGTCGCGACGCCGAGGGAGTGTTCTAAATGGTTGCACTGGAGCCCCGTGTCAACCGGCAACGGGGAGGAACGGCTAAGGGGTCCAGTGCCATCACCCAGCGTCATGGACGGAAGCAGGACAGTGGGCCGAGGACAAATTGATGGAGTATCTGGGGCCGGCGAGCTCCTCTCTCTCTGCTGTCTTTATCCCTTTTGTTATTCCTCCCCTTCCCTTTCTTCTCTCTTTCATCCTATTCCCCCTCCCAGGCACACACAGGTCAGATCTGGAGAGTGGTGGGACCCGTTGATGATCCCCTCCTTGAAATGAGGGTGGAGTAAGTCACAGGCTGGAGAAATCCCCGACCAGAGTTTGGCGATGGGGGTAGGTGGTGAGCAGGGCGGAGCCGAGCGGCGTCTGGGCAGAGCGATGCCGGGAAGATAAGTGGCGAACGATTGACGAATGACGAATCACCTGCATGCCACATACACATAAAAACATAATATCAGAGTTAAAACAAATCAAACGTTTTAAACAAGAACAAAGCATTACGGTTGTTTAAGCCAATGAGCATAAAGCTGTGTCGTCAGCAAGTCATTTCCCGTCATGCTTGCAGTTTGCGCAGCCTGAAAAATTTAACTACTGGCTATAAAACTACAGCCTTTTTTCTAGTTTTTCTCTGCTCAAAATATTTAATCGGATTAATATCGGTCTAAAGGTCTAACTGATTCATTAGCAAAATTATGTCATGGAAATTTAGTGCTAAAAAAGGGTGGGAACCCAAAGAAGGAGATATAAAGAATCACACATATTCTGAACATTGCCATAGGCTTTACTGACATCGATACTGCAGAAACAGTAAGATTAGTATGTTATTCTGAACACATCGAAAAAAATTTGTGTTGTAGAGATCTAAGTGTGTGTCTTGTGGGCGTGTCCTATGGGTAATGAAGGAGCCAGTCACTCAGCAGTTGTTGTTTGCATGCCTGCGTCATCCATCAGTGAGAGATTTTCTAATTAACAGTGTCAAACGCTAGCAGCTGCATCAGTTTAGAAACGTTTATAAAGTCAGTGAACACTCAGATTCAGAGAACATTCTGCATGAATGCTGGTGGATTGAGTAACTGGCTTCTTTAATTGTGGCTAGTGATGTCAAAAGTACCGGTACTTTGGTACTGAGTCAGAACTAAAATAAAAAAGATGTCACGATACTAGTGTTTCTGTAGTACCGAGCACCGACTCAATCCGATACCCACATGCTGTTTGACTGACACACGACAGCTTCCAAATGCTCACACACAAATTTGACATTTTTGGGGAGAAAAATGATGTACAATTAATCAAATTAAAATCATGATATGTCCTAGTGTGAACTGTCCATTGTTGCCAAACATTTGCTGCAGGCTCAACGCTATCATTGAAGAGCTGCAAACTTCAGGCAATAATTTGCGGCAAACCGCAAGAAAATAATGGGTGGCAAATTTGCGTCAAGTTTGCCAAAACTCTAGATTTGTGTGGGTTTGTTTACATTTAATTATTTATTTATTTATTTTACAGTTGGAGTTTGAATAGTCTTGCCATTCGAGCATTCCGTCAATATAAATCTATGGGATTTTTCCAGGATTATATAACCCGCTGTGTGAAAACTGTAATTCCAATCAAATAGAAAAGTCAAAGCAACCCGTGTCATAACAGTCTAAAGGTCTGTGCAGAGTTTGGATGATGTAGCTTGTAACCTCTATGAGGAGTTACAATTAATCATTTGGTAACACTTTACAAAAAAGTTTCCATTAGTTAACAACACTGGTTAACATTAACAAAAACTGACAGCATTTATTAATCTTGTACTCCATACATTTTTTAAATAAAAAGTTGTATATTTTAACATTAGTTAATTCACTATGAACTAACAATGAACAATTGTATTTTTATTAATTAACATTAACAAACATTAATAAATGCTGTAAAACAAATATTGTTCATTGTTCAAGATGCATTAGAGCTGCACGATTCTGTAAAAAGATAATAATATTAAAAATAAATATAATATAATTTCTATGATTTACAGTATGTATTTTAAAGGACGTTTGTAAACATAAAGAAGAGAACATCGTTTTTTTCACTTACACAATCTAATAAACTGTATGTATCCATACATGAGATATGTCATGTGTTTTGAGGCAAATGTTACATGTTGCCTCCGCATCTGAGACCATCAATCCGCGCATCTTATCACATGGTTTGTTGAGCGTGTTACCGCGGAGACGTAGTGCGTGTGGAGGCTTCATGCTATACTCCGCGGCATCCACGCACAACTCACCACGCACCCCACCGAGAGCGAGAACCACTTTATAGCGACCACAAGGAGGTTACCCCATGTGACTCTACCCTCCATAGCAACCGGGGCCAATTTGGTTGCTTAGGAGACCTGGCTGGAGTCACATTTCATGTCTCTCTTAATATCCTTTCTGTTATTTACAGTCAGTTGGTGATCAAAAAGATAAAAAGAAACATTATTTCTAATCATACATTTCATGGATGAGGAAAAAACAACCGTGTAACTTCTTTCTCGTTAATGTGAGCTGTGCTTATTCAACCGTAAACGCTTTTCTTAAAGAGACAGTACCAATTTAGCGCTTCTTACACATATCAATGTAAACTCAATGTAAATCGCACAAGTGCGTATAAACAAACATGTTACAAATGTAGTAAGTGTAATAAATGTGTAAATGCATAAATATTTAAAAGGTACAATCATACATTATGAAATATTTTAACCTCAGAAAACACTGTACATTTTTTATTTTTTATTTTTTTTGCATTGTAGTTTTGATATAGTAGTACTTAAATTACTATTTTTATAATAAAGTAATTCTATTTTCATTAGGTTCCGACCTTTTTTCCAGCCTTTCAATTTGTATGAAATTTCAAACAGCGACAACAGCTTGTGTCATTATTAAAATTCATGACATCATATAAATTGATAGAATGTGACATTTTTACATTTGTACACAAGCTAAAATGTGATCAAAAGCGAAATATGAAAATAAAATGTACAATCTTGCATACTGTATTGCATGAAATCATATAAATGAAAATCAAATGTGTGTATATATATACAGGTGCTGGTCATATAATTAGAATATCATCAAAAAGTTGATTTATTTCACTAATTCCATTCAAAAAGTGAAACTTGTATATTATATTCATTCATTACACACAGACTGATATATTTCAAATGTTTATTTCTTTTAATTTTGATGATTATAACTGACAACTAAGGAAAATCCCAAATTCAGTATCTCTGAAAATTAGAATATTGTGAAAAGGTTCAATATTGAAGACACCTGGTGCCACACTCTAATCAGCTAATTAACTCAAAACACCTGCAAAGGCCTTTAAATGGTCTCTCAGTCTAGTTCTGTATGCTACACAATCATGGGGAAGACTGCTGACTTGACAGTTGTCCAAAAGACGACCATTGACACGTTGCACAAGGAGGGCAAGACACAAAAGGTCATTGCAAAAGAGTCTGGCTGTTCACAGAGCTCTGTGTCCAAGCACATTAATAGAGAGGCGAAGGGAAGGAAAAGATGTGGTAGAAAAAAGTGTACAAGCAATAGGGATAACCGCACCCTGGAGAGGATTGTGAAACAAAACCCATTCAAAAATGTGGGGGAGAACCACTACGCACAGACGTATGCAAGACATGGGTTTCAGCTGTCGCATTCCTTGTGTCAAGCCACTCTTGAACAACAGACAGCGTCTGAAGCGTCTCGCCTGGGCTAAAGACAAAAAGGACTGGACTGCTGCTGAGTGGTCCAAAGTTATGTTCTCTGATGAAAGTAAATTTTGCATTTCCTTTGGAAATCAGGGTCCCAGAGTCTGGAGGAAGAGAGGAGAGGCACACAATCCACGTTGCTTGAGATCCAGTGTAAAGTTTCCACAGTCAGTGATGGTTTGGGGTGCCATGTCATCTGCTGGTGTTGGTCCACTGTGTTTTCTGAGGTCCAAGGTCAACGCAGCCGTATACCAGGAAGTTTTAGAGCACTTTATGCTTCCTGCTGCTGACCAACTTTATGGAGATGCAGATTTCATTTTCCAACAGGACTTGGCACCTGCACACAGTGCCAAAGCAACCAGTATCTGGTTTAAGGACCATGGTATCCCTGTTCTTAATTGGCCAGCAAACTCGCCTGACCTTAACCCCATAGAAAATCTATGGGGTATTGTGAAGAGGAAGATGCGATATGCCAGACCCAACAATGCAGAAGAGCTGAAGGCCACTATCAGAGCAACCTGGGCTCTCATAACACCTGAGCAGTGCCACAGACTGATCGACTCCATGCCACGCCGCATTGCTGCAGTAATTCAGGCAAAAGGAGCCCCAACTAAGTATTGAGTACTGTACATGCTCATACTTTTCATGTTCATACTTTTCAGTTGGCCAAGATTTCTAAAAATCCTTTCTTTGTATTGGTCTTAAGTAATATTCTAATTTTCTGAGATACTGAATTTGGGATTTTCCTTAGTTATAATCATCAAAATTAAAAGAAATAAACATTTGAAATATATCAGTCTGTGTGTAATGAATGAATATAATATACAAGTTTCAATTTTTGAATGGAATTAGTGAAATAAATCAACTTTTTGATGATATTCTAATTATATGACCAGCACCTGTATATGATGATGCCTCTTTTATAGTTTTTAGTTGCATTACATGTTGTCAAGTCTGGCGAGTAAAAACAAAAAATGTACTAGCCAATAGCGATTCATTCTCCATCATGTACGTAGAGGGTTGGGGTTACGTCCAGTGCAAATGTTGTTCTCAAGGAAAAATAACGCTTTTGTGTTTTCAAACTTGTACAGCCTGAAATGCAAAAACGTATTTCAATTTTCTTGTTGTCCCATATTGACGTAGATACATTTAACGCAAAGATCAAGAGTAATTTCTCTCAGATTATATAAATGGCAGATTATTCCGATGAGATGTTTTGAAGTAATTCCCACCGTGTCAGTTCAGTTCACATTTACGTTTGTGTTTCTATAAAAGTCTCCTCTCTGAATCAGCCAACACGCTCACTGAGCAGAAACCTCAATTTGTGGCAACCACAGTCACTCCTGACTGACGATCATGAATTAACTCCAAATGAACATTAATTTCTAATTAGTCATTCAGAGAAGCACGCTGTAGGTCCAATCCAAGCGGGGAATGTGAAACTGAGTATTTATATGGACGTCCTCTCTTATGCATTCATCTGCACAATTACACTAAACCAATGACACCCCATCCATTCTAGATGTTTGCATAATGTGCTGTTTAAATCATGTTTAACATGGTCTCCCTTCAGGAATTAAAGGTGCACACAGTACTTTTATCGTCATTATAAAAGTTTAACTCCTAAAGACATTAATTGTAATTTTGCAATATATGTATAAAATCATGAGCACTCACGTGAGATGAGGATCCCAGTCATATCAGTAACCTTATAAAATATGTTTTATTCTAAATGGAGAGGGTCCACACAAGACAACATGTTGCCCAAAAGTTGTTGAGCGGGAGGGGAGGGGAGGGGGGGTATGTGCATGTCGCAGCTCCCTACGGCATATTGCGGCGCCGTTTTGCAGCTGGCCCACCAGGAAAAGTTCCGGTTCTCCCGATGGCCAGTCCGCCCCTGACTGCTTATCTGACAATGTTGACATTTTGTAAAAACTTTGTAAGATTGCTCTTTTCCACCCAGTCTTCCTGGAACATTTGTGTAGAAAGTAAGGTCATTGATATGGAGTTCATCACATTAATTAGAGCAGAATATGATACTGGGGCAAAAGATTAATTAAACTCCTGGCAATCCCTCTGGTGACTATATCATAATTTTAAACACAATATCAGGAAGTCAAATCTCCTGAGGGATTCATTGCATTGGATTCATGTTATTTAAAGGTGCACTCAGTAACGTTTTGTTTGTGTCATCTTGGACTAGTGACACCTAGTGGTGTGGATGCAGCATCATTCAAAATCAGTAGTTAGACTGATAGAAGACTATTAATCCAATGAGCACAGGTATTAAGCAATATTTTAAATAAACATACCCAAAATTACAAAGCAATGATGAGTCTGTGAAGCCAATATTAGCTATTACAGTGTAAACCTAATGAATGAAAATGTGCTCAGATGGCCACGGTCTCGACTCCGTTTCAGTCTCCATTAATTGTGCATGTCTCAAATCTAATCTTGTCAGGAGTAACATTAACTAAGATACTATATCATACACATTTTCCACTTCTTAAAATGTCTGTTAACACATTAACACCAACTACTGCACACAATTCACACGTAAGGATTCATTAGCCAGCCTGAGCGCGATGTTGAATTCCCGACGTGATGATTTTATAGTGGAGCTCCCCTGTCCGTCTCTTAAAGCTGACCACATTTATATCCACAACACCAGTTAAGGTAATTGCATGGTTTAGCCTTTATTCTCAAACAGTTTAAATGCTCCATAGAGGTTAACATACTTGTAAATCTATTCATAATATTCCTGGACATGCACGGAGATTTTTCCTGCTTTTCTCTTCTTGAAATTTATAGAGGCTCGCTCTTGCTATTTATTCCACTGCATTTTGCTAATTCTGCACGTGTAATTTAACAAAATATTTATGTCCTCCTCCACATTATGTTAAAAAATGTGTACACAAAATAAGCCTCAAGTGTAGCCTATCATAAATCTTTGTGATATAAATTTACAGTGCTTTCACCTGTTTGTATATGCTTAAATATAGTTTTTTCTCATTTCTTTTAATTTCTTTTAATGTTTGTATTTGTATTTAATATTCACTGCAAATGTGTGCTTGACACCTCGTGCCTCCAGACTTAAACATATACGTACACATTGCTGACACAAACCAAAATTCTGTTTCAGCAGATATTAATGTCAAAAATACCAGGAGAAACTAAAGCTAAAAACACATCCCACAGTTTATCCAGATTCATCTGGTGAGAAAAAATAAACAATATATCAATAATATAATTAATTAATAATAATAATAATAATAATAATAATTAAATAGGCCTATCTGAGGCATATTTTATATGCAGAAACTATAAATGTAAGAGAGTCGCATTTTCAAATTTAGTTTTTAGTTTTGAGACACCTCCTGTTTAAGCCACGCCCACATCCTGTTCTCTCGAATACAGAGACAGATACAGATACAGATAATTTTGTCATAGTAACAGATACAAATACAGATACAGATAACGGCTTCGCTGCACACCTCTACTCAAAAGAATGTTTTTACGGCACATTCCATTATAAAATAGAGAAAACAAAAACAGTTACATAAAAATGTGTAGCCTGTGATGAAAACTTTTTGCTACCTATTTTTAATTAATTGAAAAATATTTTTACGTAAAAAAATTTTATTCATAATTTTTTTTTAAGTAGCCTACTCTCGAATTTAGTAGCAAATTTAACAGTAGTTTCAGGAAAAATCTTCAGTAGAAAAGAAGTTCCCTTTGCACATTTCTAGAAATATTGTACTTTAAATGGATTCAGATCTTTCAGTGTGTGAGTGTGTGCATGTGTGTGTGTGTGTGTGTGTGTGTGTGTATAGAGAGTGTGTGTGTGTGTGTGTGTGTGAGTGTGCGTGTGTGTGTATAGAGTGTGTGTGTGTGTGTGTGTGAGTGTGCGTGCATGCGTGTGTGTGTATAGAGAGTGTGTGTGTGTGTGTGTGTGTGTATAGAGTGTGTGTGTGTGTGTGTGTATGTGTGTGTGTGTATAGAGCATGTTTGTGTATAGAGAGTGTGTGTGTGTGTGTGTATAGAGTGTGTGTGTGTGCGTGTGCGTGTGTGTGTGTGTACAGGTGCATCTCAATAAATTAGAATGTCGTGGAAAAGTTCATTTATTTCAGTAATTCAACTCAGATTGTGAAACTCGTGTATTAAATAAATTCAATGCACACAGACTGAAGTAGTTTAAGTCTTTGATTCTTTTAATTGTGATGATTTTGGCTCACATTTAACAAAAACCCACCAATTCACTATCTCAAAAAATTAGAATACATCATAAGACCAATAAAAAAATCATTTTTAGTGAATTGTTGGCCTTCTGGAAAGTATGTTCATTTACTGTATATGTACTCAATACTTGGTAGGGGCTCCTTTTGCTTTAATTACTGCCTCAATTCGGCGTGGCATGGAGGTGATCAGTTTGTGGCACTGCTGAGGTGGTATGGAAGCCCAGGTTTCTTTGACAGTGGCCTTCAGCTCATCTGCATTTTTTGGTCTCTTGTTTCTCATTTTCCTCTTGACAATACCCCATAGATTCTCTATGGGGTTCAGGTCTGGTGAGTTTGCTGGCCAGTCAAGCACACCAACACCATGGTCATTTAACCAACTTTTGGTGCTTTTGGCAGTGTGGGCAGGTGCCAAATCCTGCTGGAAAATGAAATCAGCATCTTTAAAAAGCTGGTCAGCAGAAGGAAGCCTGAAGTGCTCCAAAATTTCTTGGTAAACGGGTGCAGTGACTTTGGTTTTCAAAAAACACAATGGACCAACACCAGCAGATGACATTGCACCCCAAATCATCACAGACTGTGGAAACTTAACACTGGACTTCAAGCAACTTGGGCTATGAGCTTCTCCACCCTTCCTCCAGACTCTAGGACCTTGGTTTCCAAATGAAATACAAAACTTGCTCTCATCTGAAAAGAGGACTTTGGACCACTGGGCAACAGTCCAGTTCTTCTTCTCCTTAGCCCAGATAAGACGCCTCTGACGTTGTCTGTGGTTCAGGAGTAGCTTAACAAGAGGAATACGACAACTGTAGCCAAATTCCTTGCACGTCTGTGTGTGGTGGCTCTTGATGCCTTGACCCCAGCCTCAGTCCATTCCTTGTGAAGTTCACCCAAATTCTTGAATCGATTTTGCTTGACAATCATAAGGCTGCGGTTCTCTCGGTTGGTTGTGCATCTTTTTCTTCCACACTTTTTCCTTCCACTCAACTTTCTGTTAACATGCTTGGATACAGCACTCTGTGAACAGCCAGCTTCTTTGGCAATGAATGTTTGTGGCTTATCCTCCTTGTGAAGGGTGTCAATGATTGTCTTCTGGACAACTGTCAGGTCAGCAGTCTTCCTCATGATTGTGTAGCCTAGTGAACCAAACTGAGAGACCATTTTGAAGGCTCAGGAAACCTTTGCAGGTGTTTTGAGTTGATTAGCTGATTGGCATGTCACCATATTCTAATTTTTTGAGATAGTGAATTGGTGGGTTTTTGTTAAATGTGAGCCAAAATCATCACAATTAAAAGAACCAAAGACTTAAACTACTTCAGTCTGTGTGCACTGAATTTATTTAGTACACGAGTTTCACAATTTGAGTTGAATTACTGAAATAAATGAACTTTTCCACGACATTCTAATTTATTGAGATGCACCTGTATGTGTGTGTGTGTATAGAGTGTGCGTGTGTGAGTGTGCGTGCGTGCGTGCGTGCGTGCGTGCGTGCGTGCGTGTGAGTGTGCGTGCGTGTGTCTGTGTATAGAGTGTGTGTGTGTGTGTATATAGAGTGTGTGTGTGTGTGTGTGTGTGTGTTTAGGGGTAGGGTTAGGGTTAGGGGATAGAATCTATAGTTCGTACAGAATAAAAATCATTATGTCTATGGAGAGTCCTCATAATGATAGCTGCACCAACATGTGTGTGTGTGTGTGTGTGTGTGTGTGTGTGTGTGCATGAGCGTGTGCGAGTGTGTGTGTATATATATATGTGTGTGTGTGTGTGTGTGTGTGCGCATGAGCGTGTGCGAGTGCATGTGTGAGTGTGTGCGTGTGCGTGAGTGTGCGTGAGTGCGTGTGTGTGAGTGTGTGTGTGGGTTTTGTGTGTGTGTGTGTGTGTGTGTGTTCACTTTAGTAGTGATAGGGTATTAGTCCTCTTTCATACAGTTATTATCTGGAACACAGTCTATATATTTTGAATTCTTTCCCAAATCACGCTTCATATTTGAAAATGTTCAAGCATGTTTTTTACTTTTCTGTTAGATATAGCCATGAAATTAGGTAAGCTGCGCACTGATCTAATACCTGGATCGGTTAACGAGACAGATCAAAACCCGATACTGCATGTTAGATCATCGTCGTTACTGTCAAACTTTAAAGGTGACAGAAAAGAACCGAAAAAGCACAGTAGTCCTTATGACTCCTTAAATTTCAAGCCTTCTGAAGCCATAAAGCTTTGTGAATCGGAAAAGGCGTTGATTTAATTAAATATCGAGATCCATAACACATTTGTTTTACCACTGCAGATTATAAGAGCTTATTCAACACGGTAAAATAATAATATCCGTGATGTGACTGTTTTAACTATTAATTTGTTCCTCCGTGATGTTTGGAACATGTTTGGTCCATATGGTCGGATGGACTCATGTGTCGATCCTGCTGTGTTTTCTCACTTACAGTTACAGCACAGCTTGGACTCGCCTCATTCTCACAGTGTTTTATATTAAACAATAAAAATGTTATTAAAAATCCACAGTATAGATAGTGCTCATTTGGCAGTAGCTGCTGCACTTGATGACCTTATGAATATGCTACACATATTTAAGAATTACACTAGTGTTTATTAAAATGATGGTGAAGCATAAAAACAAAATTAATAAATGATTTAGATAACTGTTTGACCTTTGTTCATCTATTTATTATTTTAGTATCTGGTAGTATTTGTTATTAGAACTACTGCACCTTTAATACATTTATATTTGGAGGATGAAGGTTCAGATAGCAAATTAAACCATTTTTGTGAAGATGTGTTGTGCCAGGTTTACCAGTGTAAAGAGTTTGGAACAACATGAGGACAAACGTCTCCTCAGGTTAGATTGTCCTGTTTCAGTGCGCTAGAAATATACTAAACACTAGCTGACAGTTGACGTTTTTATGACTAGCCTTGTTGACATCTTTTTTCCCTCTGATTCTTCTCCCTCAGTAACAAGAACTGATATAACTCCTCTTCATATAATTATACCAATAATCTCTATATGTCAAAGCCTGGCTTCATTCACCGCACATTTCAAGAGCAACAGGTTCCTTTCCAAGGGATATTAAAGTGCAGATTATTTTTATCATAAATTGAATTGCCCAGCAGTGCTTCTGAGAAACAGAGCTCCAAACTCACCACATGTGTCATTATGAAGATATAATCAACATCCAAACAAGACACAGGTTATCCTAGTTATGGGAAATACAATAGCCTGCAGCCATAGACGTGCATCTGGTTTAGAGGATCAAAGTCTCCTGAGATTCATGTAATACAGGAGTGAACGAGGGTCTCCACTTTTTGTTGCCTGAATTTTCAGGTTGTGTCTTCTGACGGCTAGATTGTTTTACCATCCGCTTAGAATGATGATCTGAAGTTTTGAAGTATCGTTCATGTCTGTCATGACAAGTTAAACACTGAAGTTTAACACTCTTACTTAAAAAGGTACAGCTTTTATTTTCATAGAGACCAATCAATCAACAAACAGAATTTCAGATCAATTAATTACAGGCTTCAGATTTTTGCGAGTCTCCTATCCAACACTTTATTTTTATTTTATTATTTTTTATCCCCTTTTTTCCCCAAATTGGCATTCCCAATTCCCACTGCTTACTAGGTCCTAATGGTGGCATGGTTACTCACCTCAATCTGGGTGGCTGAGACCATCAGTCCACGCATCTTATCACGTGTCTCGTTGTGCATGATACCGTGGAGACTCACAGCATGTGGAGGCTCATGCTACTCTCTGCAATCCATGCACACCATTGAGAGTGAGAAACCCTAATCGTGACCACAAGTAGGTTAACCCATGTGACTCTACCATCCCTAGCAACCGGGCTAATTTGGTTTCTTAGGAGACCTGGCTGGAGTCACTCAGCACACCCTGGATTCAAACTCGTGACTCTAGGGATGGTAGTCAGCGTCAATACTCGCTGAGATACCCAGGCCCCACTTTCTTTATTTTAAGAAAGAAAACGCCTGTGAACAACTTTGGTTACTGTTTGCATATTTATTTTATGCAAATGTCTTATGCATGTCAATAACCTTTAATACGCTTCCCTCATCTCGTTCCAAACCCTGATGGGTTTTTTCTTCCGTGGTACACAAAAGTAATTTTCCTGTTACGTTTAGGGTTTGGGTAAGAAGCAAGACTTTATAGGTTATGGTTTAGGTTTGGGGTTCAACTTTGGAGGAAAAAAAACAAAAACTAAAGAACACTTAACCGTTGTTAAGAAAAGCGATCTTTTGTGGTACATAAGTTGTTTTCCTATTAAAACTATGGTTAGATTTAGGGTTTGGTTAAGGAGTTACACTTATGGTTAGGTTTAGGTTTTCGTTAGTGGTCAAGCTTAGGAGAAATCGTAAAACACATTGTTAGTTTATTTTCTCAATGGGAGAAAAAGTAAAAAGTTACGTTTTTGTACAGTGCGAGCCATCTTGTACTATAATGACGACTTGTCATGAGACTGGGTTGGAAAGCACACGTACGTCTCCCAGACATCTGTTTAAGAGTGTTTCATCTGGAAAGCATCTCGTTCTAATTAACATCTGCTAAAACATCAGATTTACAAACATTTTAAATCATAAACATCTCAAAGAGATCTGCTGAATGTCTTATTGACATTTGAAAGGAAACATCTTGTAGTCATATTGCAGATGAGGGGGAAAAAAATAATCGTTTGCTCATCTGCAATATGTCTGTAAGACGTATGTTAATAAATATGTCTTGGATGTTAATAAGACATTCAGCAGATGTCTTTGAGATGTTTATGATTTAGAATGTTTGTAATGCGATGGTTTCCAGATGAAAAGATCTAAAACAGACATTTCAGAGATGTACATGTGCTATCTGGGAAAGGAAATTATTCAGTTGTGTTGTGCAAGTAAATTCTGCATCTCTTGTAAATTAGATTTGGACCAGGTGTTGTTAAGGAGAGCATTTGTTTCATTAAAGCAGAATGACTGATGTCTTTCGTAATAAAAAAATTTTAAAAAATTAAAGCATCCTGGACTGAGTCAGAATATAAAATCTGTAGTAACCCGCATGCTAACAAACTCTCACCATGACTCAGGTGTTTAAATGGTCATATGACTTCTTGACCTGTAAAACCTTGTACAGAGTGCTCTGTGTTCTGAAAATGGACTTTCAGATATATATATATATTTTTTTTCAGATAGATAGAAGCCCATTAATACAGAGTATAGAAACTGTGTTGCTCGGGCAACGGTAAGTGACGATCCTTTTGTATCTTTCAGACAGAAAAAGACAGACCTGTGTTTTTACCACTGAGTAATTCTTTTCATCGAATTAGTGTCTCTCTCTCTCCTCCTGACTGAGAAAACAGGGAATTGTGAATGGACACCACAGCAGCATTGCTGCTCTCAGATGGCTGTTTCCATAGCAACACAGAGAAGGGTGGAGAGAGAGAGAGAGAGAGAGAGAGAGAGTGAGGTATAAAAACACAGACGAGACTCTTAGTTTCTTAGTCGACACTCAAAATCTTGAGCTGCCTGCCAATAACAACAACAACGACTACGGACTAATTCACTCATTCAAGTCCAAATTATCCGGTCTTTGACTTTTTAAGAAGATTTCAGTCATGATGCTAAGACCAAAGGATTTGTGTCAAGGCTCTGGCACAAAAACTTTCTTGGAGGCCATGCAGAGTGGCAAAGTTCACCTTGCTCGCTTCGTCCTGGATGCTTTGGATGGACGCATCATCAACTCAAGAGCTGAAAACAGTCGAACGCTACTCATGCATGCCGTGTGCCTTCAGGATAACGCTACCAGATCAAAGTTCACCCATTTGTTGCTGAAAAAAGGTGCGGATGTGAATATTCAAGATGACCACGGCCGCACGGCCTTGAGTCTCGCTTGTGAACAAGGCCACTTGGATGCCGTAAAGCTCCTTGTGCAGTTCAACGCCGATCCTGAAATCACGGACACTTGGGGAAACAGCGCACTCATGTACGCCGCCTGCGGAGGACACAGTCGAGTCCTTGAGTTCCTGGTCAGGGCGTTCAAGAAGCTCGGGCTGTGGATAGAGCGCACCAACCACGCAGGCCATTCCGCCATGCAAGTAGCTGACTTCTTTGGACACTACCAGTGTGTTCAAGCCCTTAATGGTTGTGGAAAGAAGGCGGTAAGTCTGACTAACAGCACTGGAGAACCCGCAGATGATCTCAGGTGGCCCAATCGGCTTCCCAAACAAGTTCTAGAGCGCTTCTCCAAACAAATACAAGGCAAAAGCGAAGAATTTTTCCCAACCTTGTTTCAGAGACAGCTACATGTGGGAGAAGGCAACAGCCTGCGAATTCGCTACAGACGTGAACCGCCGTCCCCTGACGGAGCGGAAATTAACCACTGCCAAACTCTGAACAGATTGGAGGAGAGACGGCCAGCTGAAGATGGACCAGATTTCTTGTTTGCTTCAAGACAGATTCAAAACTCTATTCTGAAAGAAGTGGGCACCACCAGAAAAATGGATTTCAATCCAGAACAGCTCAAACATGAGAATGAAGGTGCTCCTCTCTGGGGAAAAGCCAAATCCTTTAACGCGGACCTCAGAATCTGCCGGAAGCAGTCCTATCAAGGTGACGTTCATGAATTCAACAGGTCTGCCACTAAATTCAAAAGAGCATCGCTTCAGGACGAGAAACCTCTTGTGGCAAAGTTCTACTGCCATGACAACACAAAGATAAATGACGCTGTGAAATCAAAACACCTTGGAGGATTTGAGAAATCACAGATTGGTGAGAGTAAGGGTAGAAAAGAGTGTGGTAGTATTCCCAAAGCTGGCAGACAGAACAAACTTCTCTTCAATCGAGAAGAACTTGAACCTGAGAGAATCAAACCTCATCCCACCGGACTCGCCGGACTTGGAACCAGATTGCTGCGCAGATTCACAGCTCCAGAATTCATGAAGCACATCACAGACTGTCCGACTGAGGAGGGACAGAATTTGAAAGGCAAAATGTCCCGGTCTGAAACCTTTCCATTCTCACACACTCATCAGAGAGTGAACAGCCAGCCGAGTGTGGACAGCATCAGCGGGGTGAGATGCGAATTTGAGAGTAATTCTGCTGTATTTCACTCCTAAATGTGTGTTTATGAATATATTTCTATTAAGATAACTTGGACTCTGTGGAAGCCTCATATGCATATTAATTTAAAGATGTTAAAGAGGCTTGATAGCACACGTACATCACCCAAACTTCTATTTGATGTGTTTACATCTGGAAGACGTATTTTTTAGGTTGTTTGCTCATCTGCAATGCGTCCATTGGACGTTTCCTCACGGATGTCAATAAGACATTCAGCAGATGTCTTTGAGATGTTTATGATTTAGAATGTTTGTAAATCTGATCTTTTTAAGATGTTCAGCAGATGTTAACTGGAAAGAGATGCTTTCCAGATGAAATGCTCTTGAACAGACATCTCGGAGATGAACGTGTGCAAACTGGGACATGACTCGCGTCAGAGCGCCAATGCTCCGCACATTGCCAGCATCAAGAGCCGCTGTGCCCTCCACGTGACTAGCATTGCAGATAGCGAATGTGAGAGTAATCCTGCTTTATTTAACTCAAAGTGCAATTATAAATAAAGATAACTTGAGCTCCGTGGAAGCCTAATATAAAGTTGAAACTGTTTGAACTTTTGCAGTTTAAGATGCACAGCGCCGGGGCCAATGCTGACATTTCACTCCATAGACTTCAGTGTATTCAGCAGCTCTGACGTGAGTCATATTTGCAGAGGTTTTTTAACATTTATTAATAGCCATGTACTAAATGAATGTAATAACTTTGGCTCTCATAAGAATTTTACTGCTTACGTCTACTGCTACTACTGCTTCTCTCAAAGCATTTTATTGCCTCTGTATATGTGCTAACATGTCCTTCAAACTTAAATTTAAAATTAAGACATTTTGCAGCGTAAAAGAGTGTCTGGGTTCTGTTGAGTGCCTACATGCATCATTTATTGCTTCATCATAATGCATGCATGTATATATTTTTCAATGTCTTGAAAGAAAAATGAGAACTTTGATTCAAAAGTGAATTATATACACAGAAAATTGTGATTTGTATAGAGTAACAATACGGTTCTGTATATCAATGCATATCTACATGTATGATGTAAATACATTTATATTCTGTACCTCTCTTCTGTTTGTTTTTTCTTTTTTTTTCTGTTTTTTGAGAGACAAATAAATTCAAACATATGTATAAAAAAAGCATCTGTGGAAGAAATAAACTTGATATCAATAGAGGTTTTTTATATTCAGGATTTATTCGTTTAAAAAATGTATGTATATTTCTCTTTCCATGAACAACAAACATACCAACACAAGCGCACAAAACATGTTTTGGAGAGAAGGTGAGATGAGTCGTGTGTTCACAGCTGCTCTGATCATTTCAACATCATATTCACAGAGCTGTGCAAAATATAAAGGGCCGTTCACACAGAACGTGTACTTGCAAAACAGCTGCACAGAGCGCAACAGAATGGAATAGAAGATAGCGGTCTTGGGACACATTTTTAAAACTACTTACAACTTGAGATGCCATGACTGACGAGCTTCAAAAAGGACAAAAAAAAGCATAAAAGTAAGAATTGTGTGCTATGTTTAAGTTATTATTCACTGGTAATCTCTGCTGCTGCTCTTGAATCACAAATTCACAAACAACTTAGCAGTTCCATGGAGACGGAAAATAGGAGCGCATACTGTGTGAACGTCCCTTAAATGAATCTCTCTCTCTTCTCTACTCATGAAGTTACAGTGTGAGAATTCTGGAAATGTCACAGTACAACAGGATGCAGAAATATCCCAATGAACGCTGCATCCAAAGTGTAAACATACACATACACACACAAATAAACAAAATTTAAACAATAATTTCCTTTCATCTCTCATAATTAAATTACATTGCAAATGAATGCAAATATGGGTTTGTTTCCCACTATGATTATGTGCATTATTTGTTCGCATGACACTTTTACAGTAGCTGATTTAAAATCGGAGCAGTTTCAGAAAGAATAATCTTTCAAGCTCTGGTGCAATATTTACAGTTTACAAACCATTCACAGCACCCTTTTGAAAAGCAGGTGCTCAATCCACTGGAAAAAAATAATAAGTCATTAAAATATGTACAATTGCTTACAATGGCTCATAAAAACCTTCTGCACCTGTCAGTGCTGAAAACAAATGACATCAGTTTTGTCGTTAGCTTCCTTTCCTCAAATTAAGATTTAAGCGAAGTGTGCCACAGTTCAGCCATGCAAGCCAGTCTTAAGCATCGGTTTGCTGTGGGAAAACACAGTCGAGACGTGTGGCTACCGTGGCGTAAAGTCTCTTTCAAGCCCACACTGAATCGGCAGACTTTTTACATTTTCGGTGCTGGTACTGGAGGGAAATCTGCAAAATGGATTTTAAAGACCCCATGAAATGGCTTGGCAAGCGCACATTTCTTCCGTCTGTTGCCGTAATTGTCCAGTAACATGCAGGTTGAATATCAATAACATCAGATGTCAACCTGTGCCATATAGGCACCAAATTTAATTCGAGAGTTGAGCTGTATGGACCAGGAGTTTTCAAACAGGTCCGCTAGGGGTTTCTGTGAAAAAATTTCAGAAAAAAAAAAAAGTGTAACATTTTGTAACATTTTCGCATTATTACAGTTTCATTCTGAAATCATGAGATTCTTCTTCTTCTTCTTTCGGCTGCTCCCGTTAGGGGTCACCACAGCGGACCATCCATGATCCACATATTTGACTTGGCACAGGTTTTACTCTGAAATCATGAGATTAATCATGATTATATTGTTCCATTGACAGTCATAGTTTTAAACAGTTAGAAATAAAAAGAAATCTGCACTTAATTTAATATATTATGAAAAGAAAACGGTAGTACATCACTAATCTCTGTTAAGCTGCTTTGAGACAATATTTATTGGGAAAAGTGCTATTCAGGTTTAGACATCTTATATTAATAGAAAAAAGTCACACACTGCCAGCTTAATAAAATAAATATTTAATTTCCTTATAAAATTTGTATAATTAATTTTACTTTAATACAATCACAATCGGGGGCCTGGTTAGCTCAGCGATTATTGACGCTGACTATCACACCTGGAGTCGTGAGTTTGATCCAGGGCGTGCTGAGTGACTCCAGCCAGGTCTCCTCAGCAACCAAATTGGCCCGGTTGCTAGGGATGGTAGAGTCACATGGGGTAACCTCCTCGTGGTCGCTATAATGTGGTTCTCGCTCTCGGTGGGGCACGTGGTGAGTTGTGCGTGGATGCCGTGGAGAATAGCGTGAAGCCTCCATACGTGCTACGTCTCCGTGGTAACACGCTCAACAAGCCACGAGATAAGATGCGCGGATTGACGGTCAACTGAGATTCGTCCTCCGCCACCCGGATTGAGACGAGTCACTACACCACCATGAGGACTTAGAGCGCATTGGGAATTGGGCATTCCAAATTGGGGAGAAAAAAATTTAAAAATAAAAATACAATCACAATGTAAAAATCAGTTATTTAATTTGGCATACAACATGTTTTTATAATATCACATTTACTATTTTGCATCAAACAGTTTGAAAACCCTTGGTATGGACTACATTAATGGTGCTTTTGGTGCTCAACAGCTCGTGGTCACAAACGGTTGTTGTATGGAAATGAAAGATCTATGTGAAGATTCTTAAAAAAGTCTACGTTGTGTTCCACAGAAGAAAAAAAAAATAGCATATGGGTTTGGAATGACACGAAGGTATGTAAATAATGTCTTAATAATTTTCATTTTTGGTGAGTTAAAAGTTAATTTTGCAACTGTTTAGAAGTTCACTAGCAAATGACCTCAAAGCTGACAAATATGAGCTAAAAGCTACACAATTTCACTGACTTCGTGGGGTCGTTAAGCATGGGAAAAATGTGTTAAACAGACCTGAGAGTACTTCTTAGTAACTAAAAGCGGCACCAAATTAGCCAAAAGAGTTCATTAATGCACCTAAATGCACCAAAACAACCACCAAAATCCTTATTCCTCTGAAGAAAAAAAGGTGATTTTCACTCTTGAAGACTAGCTGCCCAACAAAGCCACTCAGTTTGCTCCTGGTTTTTATTTTCCACTCGGCAGGGCATCTAACACTGTGAGGGGCCCTCAGGGGCCTCCGTGTGAACGAGCTGGTGCTAATGAAGGGAACTTCAGCAGCGAGACATGCGCTTGCGGTATTGCTCCACTAGGGGCACCAGGCACTGCGGCGAGCTGGCTTGCAGGAGGAACGGATGCTCCAGGAGGTCGGTGGCGCTGGCTCGCTCCAGTGGATCTCGCATCAACATACGGTCCAGAAAATCCTTCAGCACCGGAGACACCTGAGCAGAAACAGAAACACGGGGCTTTATGAGAAACAAATGACACCAAAGACTTAAATGAGCTTGTTGGAAAGTTTTAGGTTTCTGCCAGAAAGTAACTACAGTAAAACCTTAATCAAATAATATGTGAGCTCCTTCAAACAGTGTACGAAGCATTTAGAATCTTGTCATTTTAGTTGCTTTCTGAGGTCGCCAATTTAATACCACAACCCTATTATAGTAGCCTAAGGGGCCGTTCACCATGTTTCTTTTCTGCCTGTGATGTTCTTCTTTGTAAACATGTGCTAGGCGGTCGTATTTGACTTTTTTCAACGTCCCAACGTTGTGATTTCCACATATTTAACATCTGGGTTTGTGTGTGTGTTTTGGGGCCGGGCGATAGGACGATCAGACAAATATCCCGATGCTGATTGCTACAGTCATTGACAGATGATGATCAGCTACAGTATATCGGGAAATGACAGTACCATGGAGTTGGGAAGTCGCCAAATCTTTTAAATAGTAGCCCAATATTTATTATGCTCTTACGCTTTTAGACACTAATCAAAATTTGGACATGCTCTCTGAATAGCATGAAACAATTTCCAGTTATGACCTACTCTTTAGACTCAAACATAACAAATATGCAATGGTATATTTATTCAAAACACACTGCTTTGTGACATCAACTTGTATTCGTCTTCCACTCCATTAAGAGAAGTTTTAAATTTGCAGGCCATGGAATTAAACTAAAGTTTTCTTCTGAAATAAAAACTATGCCGTGCATTAGCCCCATAAAGCAACCTTACAATTGCATAGGGAAAGCGTAGTTTAGGAAACAAAGATGAAAGTGATTCAGTCATAAACAAAACAAATTGAGTTTGATTTCATTTTCTTTAGACAGCATTAAATGCATTAACGAAACGCAATACAAACAGAAATTTGATAACAGTGGAAATTACTAGGCAGCATGAATTGGTGAACGCAAGGGAATAAACTGGAAAAAATTATTTTTAACTGGTGTTTTCTATTCGTTGAAGCACAGACTCAGTAACATAAACAAACTGTTGTAGACAAACTAATAGAAATGATGTTGGTTGTGAACTTTTTAGAGAACCCGGGGTAAAAGGCACATTTGAGTTTTATTCTCCCAAAACACTAAATAGCATAAAAATTCCCACAGCACTTTCCTAAACACCTGTATGTCACGATACACTGCAAAATGATCCTGATCCATGAGTTCATTGCGTGCAATGTCTAAAGTTTGATTTTGAGGTCATTTGATCGAATATTTATTAATATTTGAAATGTTGCACATTTATGTAGCTAATGAAAATCACTGAAATCATCACATTTATTTGGAGACAAAATACTTATTTGTCATTTTCAGTTTTGTTTAAGTTGATTAAATCAAAGGTTTTTCAATAACTGCACGATAAGTGAAAGGATGGTATTTGGGGTAAAAAGACCCCCTGTTGCAGGAAGGCCCCTATTAAACACATTGTTTTTCTTAAGTGGAGGAAGTAGATTTGATATGAAAAATTTTCAAAGTGGACTCACATTGACTGATCTGATCACAATAGAGATTCATTTTTTATAGAATACTTGAGATGTTCTGAAATGACAAATGTAATTGAAATTAACAGTATGACGTGGTTATTTTGAAGATGCATTATTTTAATTTGTTACTCAAAAAAGCATCTTGCTAGGGGTCTGGGTAGCCCATCGAGTATTGACGCTGACTACCACCCCTGGAGTCATGAGTTTGAATCCAGGGTGTGCTGAGTGACTCCAGCCAGGTCACCTAAGCAACCAAATTGGCCCGGTTGCTAGGGAGGGTAGAGTCACATGAGGTAACCTCCTCGTGGTCGTGATTAGTGGTTCTCGCTCTCAATGGGGCGTGTGGTAAGTTGTGCGTGGATCGTGGAGAGTAGCATGAGTCTCCACATGCTGTGAGTCTCCGCGGTGTCATGCACAACGAGTCACGTGATAAGATGCACGGATTGACGGTCTCAGAAGTGGAGGCAACTGAGATTCATCCTCCACCACCCGGATTGAGGTGAGTAACCATGCCACCACGAGGACCTACTAAGTAGTGGGAATTGGGCATTCCAAAATAGGAGACAAGAGGATAAAAAAATTATAATGATAATATTTAAAAAAGCTTCTTGCTGTCTCAAAATGATTTGCATTGGTTGACAAATTTTGCCCTATAACTATTGCCCCTAAATCTACACTATTTCACTATAAACCCCCATGTGTGGGGTAAAAGGCCCCCTTGCCATCTTTTAATCAAAACAACCTTCTGATATTATTTTTTTTTTTCACATAAATTATTTGTGACCAAAAAAAAGCTAATTTTTCTTAAGGTGTGCCTTTAGCCCCATTGTACACTAATGTTTATTTATATTTCAATTATTATAATAATAATAATTATTATTATTATTATTATTATGTTAACATTCATAGTTGTCTTTACATCTTAATAGGGCTTTTCACACTTGAAAATGTTAACCCTGGGTTATCCTGTTTCATGTTACACACTGTTCATACTTTAGGTGATGGGGCAGTGGTGGCTCAGTGGTTAAGGCTCTGGGTTACTGATCAGAAGGTTGGGGGTTCAAGCCCCAGCACTGCCAAGATGCCACTGTTGGGCCCTTGAGCAAGGCCCTTGACCCTATCTGCTCCAGGGGTGCTGTATCATGGCTGATGCTGCACTCTGATCATCTGACGTGGGAAAAAAAGAATTTCACTGTATATGTGCAAAGAACATATAATGTGTGATAAATTAATTATTACCCTGGATTAATAATTAATGTTTCACACTAGTACATTCGTAAACTCCGGGTTAACGTTCTTATTTGCATATTTGCAGTGTCAGTAACAATGATTGGACGAATACAGCTCACGACGGACACGCAACCTGTCCAAGAAAATCAGCTCTGTTTGTCTTTCATCTTCTGAAATATGCCACAAAAACATGGAATATTGTGTCTTCATCACAGTTGCGTTTGCCACCACTGTTCTACATTTATCAGTTTCCTCAGATGGAGAACGAGCATGAGAAAGTTTCAGCGATGGTACAAAGCACTTGAATATTTAATGAGGTAAATACTGAGCAGTTATGTGATTGGTTGTCTGTTGCTAAACAACTTTATAAAACATTCAAACACTGCATCGTTTCACACTGTATACCTTTGACACCGCAATATGGGGTTAACCCCGCAAATGTGGTGCTAACCTTGCTTCGGAGCAGAGTTTCATAACCCCGGGTAAAAAGCGATGCTAACCCCCTTTCAAATTTACAAGTGTGAAATGTGGCTTTACCTGGGGTTAAAAGCAGGGTTTAGAATGAAGATAACCCGGAGTTAAGCCTAGTGTGAAAAGCCCTAATTTTATTTAGCAATTTTCCACCTGTTGTCGTAAACGGATACTTGCGTGATGGCAAATGGGGCCGGGGGAGGTGGTTATTCACGTTATTAATTTTGATCTTTCGTTTCTTTTGAAGTGCAATCTGAATTCAGAAATATCATTGGTTTAAGTTTTTGAGAATATGTGGGAAAATTCACCAAGAATTTATTGCTGTTATTTATTTCCATGCAAAGCCTGTAATAGCGAAACACTAACTGCGCCAGGCAAATAGCGTTGGCATTTGTGAATCTTGTGCATTCTTGTGAAAAGAATGACAGTGACTTTAAAAATGTACATGGCACAGCACTATACCAGCGGACACAGCGGGTGGTTTGTGAAATACACTAGCATTATGTTTCTTATGGATGTCTGTCTGTACATCACTATATTTGACTGGAGAGTTTTGCCTTGTATTTTACCTGATTATCGTTGCGTACAGTTGGCGCCGGCTCGTCTCTCAGTCTCTTCATGGCAGCCACAGGAGTTTCACTGAAATATGGAGGTTCTCCATCCACCATCTCCACCACCATGATTCCCAAAGACCAAACATCCACCTGGAGAGTTCAGCCAACACACATTCTTGATAAATGGTAACTCTATATGTCTGACGATCACATTGACATCTAATCAGTGCTGTCGCTTTTTTCATACTGTTTATTATTACCTCAGTGCCGTAAGGTGATTTTGAGATGACTTCTGGAGCCATCCAGTATGGAGTGCCCACTAAAGACTTCCTCTTTGGAATATCTTTACTGATCTGGGCACAAAATCCAAAGTCTGACAGCTTGATCTACATCAGAAACATGAGAACAGGGTAAGACATCACAGCTACACTATAATGATTTTGTGTTTACATCACAGCTGAGATTGCACAGCATTAAAAGAACAATTTCAGGAGTAAGTGTATTTAAGTTAGGTTTCAAAAGGGATATAAAATTGAACAGGTTCATATGGGAGAAAATGAGATTCAGAGAGATAGCTAGACTCACTCTGCCGTCCAGTGAGAGCAGGATAGAGTCGCTCTTGATGTCTCGATGGATGACACCTTGTGAGTGGAGATACGCGAGCGCCTGCAGCACGGCTTCACACACTGTAGCGATCTGCTCCTCGCTCAACCTGAATATATGATGACACAAAATCAAAGACATGCAGAGAAATATTTGCATACATTTTTTTTTAAAGTATATCATAAGAGACTTGTGCTTGAGCATATAAGGTTGTCCGAGGTGATACAAAATGAGAAATCTATAAAAAAATAAATACTAACACACGTGTCACATTCGTAGAAATTAAACCTTTGTGTCCGTGTTGGTTTCATACATTTTTTTAAAACATTTATAGCATTTTCAAAAAATAAATAAATACAATTTATTTATTAAAATAATGCATTTTAATGACTTTTAAAATGTCAAGTGGTGTAACCGTCATGTACAGTAAAAGGTGTTAAAATACTTTCCTTGCACCTTGAATACAAATGAGTGGACACAACTTGATAATTAATTTCAAACACTTTCAAACATTATTCAGAAATTGTATTAATTTTTTTAAGTGACAAATATCTGATTTATCTGAAAAAAATGTTTTTTAGGGTTACTCCATTTGACATGAACAAAATGCGCATTTTCATAAAAAAAAATATATATATATATAATTTTTTTAAATACATTTCACACAGTATTAAAGATCTAAACTGGTCCTCTCTTTTGTTGTTATTGTTATTATTATTATTATTAAGACAAAATTATTTCACTGCTTAATTTTTTTTAAGAAATAATAATAAAAAACTAAATTCTTCACTACTCATGCCTAAATTTTTTTCAAGAATTTCAGGTTTTAATGAGCCCCTTTTTACTTTTTTCACTTAAAGCCCCATAAAAATATCTAAATTACTTTTAATTTAGTAGTTACTATCTCTAGATGATACACCACTTTTTTTACTTTAAGTCCCAGAAAAAAAAAGTGACTTTGAACTCAGTAAAAAAGTCAAAACATGTTCATCATAGTGGAGGTGTATTCAAGTATCGGTAGTTGTTTTGTGTGAATTGCACTTTTAATGTATTTTTGTATTTTTTATTAATAGAAGACCCTAACATCTTTGCACGGGCAATCACTCTCATTCGTTCAGTTTGTAAGCGTCTATTTGCTCTATCTGGAGTTAAAAAACTTTTCAAACACTTCATCAAATATTGGAAGACATTCGAGAATGTGGAAGAAACCGATTTTGATAAGACGCAGGCCAACGAGCAAGTACCTATTAATTGTTCATGCCATAAAATGACCTGTAAATGTAAAAATTATTCCTGAATTCAGCCAAAATCCATTTTTCTTAACTAAACTAATCTGGTTCTATTCTGACTTATGCCCTCTGGCACTCTGTGTATAATCAGTCCTGTTGGATAAAGTGTTGCTGCTCAGGTCAGATTTTGTGCTTCTCTGATGCCAGTCCCAGTTTGCAGTTTGAGGCCTGAGGGACGTGACATACAGAGAGAGCCGAGTGTGTTTGTGTGGATCATGTTACAACTACTCCTTCATCAAACAAGAGAGAGCTGCATTTACCAAACTAAACAGATCACTAATCAGATTCCCGCAGCATGTCACCACAGAATATACTAATCTGACTGTATAATCAAATGAAAGCTTTCACCACAGGATACAGAGTGTGCAAGACAGCTCACATACTGTATACTTGCTCACAACCAAACCACACCACAGTTTAATGAGTTAACTGCCCTCTTGTGGTGTGAATAAAATATAACAGCAACACAACATGTTAAAAGACACTTTTAATGCTAACCAAAGTACTTTACAGTACACTAATTACAAGCTGAGACCCTTGGGAGTAACCTCAGCCTGTGCATTTCTCAAGCTGACAAAATTGTAATCACATTACCCGGGTCACCTCAAACTGGCATGTACGTGACCTTAAAGTGATGTTTTGGGTTCAAAACGGGCTCTGCGACATGCTGCCGATTACCAAAGGAAAATAATTTCAACTCGTCCCTCAGTTGTTAAAAATGACAAAAATTGTGTTCACAGCAAAACAACTTACAATGGAAGTCTATGGGGTAAGTGTGCCCGAGAATTTAAAAACAGAAAAGTGAAGCTCATGTTTTTGTTAAAGCACTTAAATAGGAGTCGCGAGTTTGAATACAGGGCGTGCTGAGTGACTCTAGCCAGGTCTCCTAAGCAACCAAATTGGCCCGGTTGCTAGGGAGGGTAGAGTCACATGGGGTAACCTCCTCGTGGTCGCTATAATGTGGTTCTCGCTCTCGGTGGGGCGCGTGGTAAGTTGTGCGTGGATGCCGCGGAGAATAGTGTGAAGACTCCACACGTGTTAGGTCTCCACGGTAACGCGCTCAACAAGCCACGTGATAAGATGCGTGGATTGACGGTCTCAGACGCGGAGGCAACTGAGATTCGTCCTCCGCCACCCGGATTGAGGCGAGTCACTACGCCACCACGAGGACTTAGAGCGCATTGGGAACTGGGCATTCCAAATTGGGGAGAAAAAGGGGAGAAAATCAAAAAATAAACTAAATTAATTCTTCCGTACAAAAATGTGTGTTATTTGAGCTGTTCAGTTTGTATATAAACAAACAAAAATCGAATTTTCTGTAATGCATTTGGAATGGAAGTCTATGGGGCCGAATGTTTCAAAGCAGAAATGTGAAGCTCATATTTTTGTTAAAGCACTTAATTAATTCCTCTGTACTGTGTGTGTTTTCTTTGCTGTCGATAGAACTTGTATTCTTTTAACTAGAAGACTAACCCACCCATGGCACAGTGGGGCATTTCTTCTGAACGCTAGTGAGAACACACTGAAAGCGAACACCATCTGAGAAACTGCCAGTACTGTTATCTTTGTGTCTCATGCAAGAGAAGGAAGAGAAATTGCATTCCTAGATAAATGATGAGCTTGTCACTAGTCACTAGTATACAGTATGCAAATGTTCTGATTTTATACCTGGTTTCTGACACAATGTTGGTTAAAGCTCCTCCCTGAAGATATTCCATGATTACCCAGAGTTCTTCCTCCACAAGAGCACTCTTGAACATCTCCACCACGTTCCTGTGCTGATAGTCTCTCATGATTACCACCTGTGAACAAACCAGACACTTTTTTAGTCATAATATTGAACTGAGGGCTCCATTAAATCTTTTGAGCAGTAAAAGAGCAAACAGCATTCAGGAAGATAATTTTGGTCAAAGTTCTCTTGTTCAACCTTACTTTACCTCATTGAAGAGAAGTTCTCGCCGCTGCTGTCTCCTCAAATCCATCATCTTGACTGCCACCATCCGTCCACTGTGTTTCTCGCAGGCGATGCACACCACACCCGTGGAACCTTCTCCGATCTTCACAAAGTTCTCCAGGTACGAGCGCGGATCTCCTTTATCCACCACCATCTGCAAGGCGGCCTTGAACTGCTCATGGGTCACTTTGGGCGGGTCGGGCGGGGGTCGTGGAGAGGGGTGTTGAGGGGGTCTGAATGCAGGGGAACAGGTTCCTAGGGGGCTGTTGGCCAGGGAACCGGTGGGTGAGGGTCTGGGCTGGGACGGGCTGTCCTGTCTGGGGTAGAGTCCTGGGTTTGGGCAGCCAGAGTGTCTCATAAAGGGGTCTGGACCGGTGGGTCGATAACTAATGTTGGATGAGAGTCCTATAGTGTAGCTAGAAGAAGAACGGACGGTTTTGTGTGGTCTGGTGCCACTCACGAGTGGACTGCTGGTACCGCTGTGCATATAGCCTGGCTGGTGCCTCATAGCATCGGTCTGTATCATTGTAAAACACAGAACATATAAATAGCAACATTGACTGTTTTTCCACTGTGAGTGATCAGCAGTCTGTATTCTTCCAATCTAAAGTATCTTGTTAGGCTAAATGAGTGAGAAACTGCTCCAAACATGTCTGAATGATTCAGACTGAATCGTGATTCGTGAACCGATTTGGGCTGCTTTGCAAACCCATGTAACAAATTCATTAAAAACAACTACGGTGCCCGGGACGAGCTGGACTCGGTTGTTTTATACCCAGATAGCAAACGCACATCTCCATAATGTCTGTTTAAGAGTGTATCATCTGGAAAGGAACGCAATCTAATTAACATCTGCTGAACATCTTAAAAAGATCAGATTTGCAAATATTCTAAATCATAAACGTCTGAAAGACATCTGCTGAATGTCTTGTTGACATCCGTGAGGAAACGTCTTACAGACTTATTGCAGATGAGCATATCACCTAAAAAATACGTCTTCCAGATGTAAACACAGAAAATAAAATAAAAAAGGTCTTTCTGTCATACAATATATTGCATTGTTATTATAAAAAAAAAATATTATTTTTTATTTTTTTTCCCATTTTTCTCCCAATTTGGAATGCCCAATTCCCAGTGCGCTCTAAGTCCTCGTGGTGGTGTAGTGATTCACCTCAATCTGGGTGGTGGAGGACAAATCCCAGTTGCTTCTGCGTCTGAGATCGTCAACCCATGCATCTTATCACGTGGCTTGTTGAGCGCGTTGCCACGGAGACATAGCGCGTGTGGAGGCTTCACGCCATCCACTGCAGCAGCCACGCACAACTCACCACATGCCCCACCGAGAACAAACCACATTATAGTGACCACGAGGAGGTTACCCCACGTGACTCTACCCTCCCTAGCAACCGGGCCAATTTGGTTGCTTAGGAGACCTGGCTGGAGTCACTCAGCACACCCTGGGATTTGAACTCATGAACTCTAGAGGTGGTAGCCAGCATCTTTACCACTGAGCTACCCAGGCCCCATTAAATTATTTGTAACATTTTTTTTTTTTTTTTTTTTTTTTTTTTGCAGTTAATGCAATCATGGCTATATTGTTTGCTTTTTAAATTAGTTCTCAAACAACCTCGTGGGTCCAATATGGCCCTGAAGCCAGATGTTGCACACCCCTACTCTGAAATGACCATAAATATGACGATTTATACAGCTTTACTGCTCAAATAATACACAAGTTTTAACAGAAGAATTAATGTAAGTGCTTTTATAAAATTATAAGCGTCACATTTCTGCCTTTAAACCCTCCAACAATTGGCCCCGTTGACTTCCATTGTAAGCAGTAGCGGTTTTAACCACCATGCAAACCACGCAATTGCGTGGGGCCCCGGACACCCCGGTAGGAAAGCTCCGCAAAAAATGCTTGAGGGGCGACAGCACTCTTGGAGCGGTTCACGTTAGAAGCCACTGGGGTCGGGACAGCTGAATTTTTTAAGTAGGGTTCAGGTTTGTAATTTATGAAAACATATATAGGCCGTCCGAAGTTTTTTCTCGCACGCGCTTTCACTCACAGATACGCCCAAACGGATGATTTAGGGGCTGTTCACACCGAACGTGTTTTTGCCTGCGTCTGCTCTGTTTTGCCATTGTTTTCCTGTATAAACATGCACTGGACGAACGTCCATACCTGCTGCACCACGTCTCGCTGTTTCTTCAGTGTCTCATGGAGGACTGGCACATTTTTAGACACTGTGTCAAGTTAATAAGAGCTTCAGGTTTCAAAAATGCATGCCGAAACACCTGCGTTCTGTATCAGTCCTTGAACTGTGTCTAGATTGTTTTTTTTAGCACAGGTGTCACAAAGATTTAACGTTCTGAACAAGTTCAGGTTGCAAAGAGGGGACTGTTAAAATTATTCCAGATTGTTCTGCAACAAGCAAATTTCAGCGCTTGATAAACGGCAATGTCTAGTGTGCTGAGGGGCCGCATTGTTAGTTATGAATGTTGCCTACAATGCTTACATAAAATACAGCCTCAGCGTCAGAATATAAGCACCAGGTGAAAGTAAATAAGACAGGAATATATTACTATTGTATACAACAAATCCTCAAAGTAATAATAATACTACTGTATCATTTTATAATGGCAAACTGGACAACAATAAATAATTGAAATTAATTTTTGTGGTTATCATCATTATGCCACAGATGCTGTCGATTGAGCTTTATCTTGTACTGAACCAAGAATATTCCTTTAAAAAACAAGATAGCTATCAGAAAAGTTCTGAACTCCAAGGAAAAAGCTTCTGGATTCTTATTATGGCACAGAGTCAGATATCTGGTGCAAGCATGTTAGTTTAATTCATTTGACTGAGAGCCAGACTTTTTCATTTATTCACCTTTGATTGTGCTAAAACTACAGTTAATGCAACAGTTTATATGAGAAGTGATGAAACATGCGCAGTAAGACCTGGAACGTGTTAAAGTAAAATCCATCAATTAGGTTAGTATGAATTTAAGCGAGACAGCCTCGAACAACGCATGTTTGTTTACCTTCAGGTCATATGAGGAGTACGGTCTCCCAGGGCTGTTTTGCAGGTGTACCAGTAGTCTGTTTGCAGTTCTCATATCAGGAGTGAGACCCCCGCTGTCTCCGTGAGGCTGCTGCATGGGCATTGTGGGACTGTAGAAATAGGTAATGGGTCTGTGGTTGTGTGTGAACACAATGGGAAACTCTCTTCTCATCATGAGTCTCTCGGTTGGACTCCCAACATCTCCACCCATATACATAGTTCTGAGGGGCTCTGGGACTGGGATGGGGGGTGGAGGAGGTGCGGGAAGGACCGGAGGAGGTGGAGGCCCCTCCAAAGAGCTCGTGCTGACCTCATAGGTGGACTTTGCTCTGGGCAGCATGCCGTTGGGCTGCAGCGTGATGCTTTTCTTTAGACCCATGTACGGTGTCCCGCTTTCACTGTGGATGATCCGTGACCTGTCGCCCCAGCGAGCGTCCGGTTCATCCCGAGACGGCTCCAGTCCTTCATACTGATACGTGTCACCCTCGCTCACCTCCCCGAGGCGGCCTAGCGACTGTGCTCTCTTGCGTGCCGACGGGCTGCTCTTGCGCAGAGAGTTGGAGCTGGTGACCGACAGGCGGTTCATGTCTGACAGCACGGCTGAGATGTAGTCTCCGTGGCCAATCATACTTCCTCGCACGATGGTCTGCGGAGGATGAGAGGGAGATTTTGATTAATGTGAACTGAAATCAGCTGCTATTTAAAGAGCATGTGAATACACCAAGGTGCCGATGAACTCCAAATCACACTTTCTATATTTAATAGATTTGGACAACAAAAATGAGTGTCCTGTCACTGATCTATATTTCAGATCTCTTTGAAAAGACATGACATCCATGTGTCTGTATTTTAAATTTGCAGTATTTTATAAGTATACTGACAGTTGTCAAGAGCTTCTTTCACGGTTGCTTTGACGGAAGTGATGTGAGGTACACATAAATATTTAGAAAATAGACATTTTTATAAGAGCTCATGGCACATTCAGAGATAGACGGACATAAACCAAGATGTAGAGAAAAAGGATGAGTGATATGTGTTTTAACAACATCTCTGCCAGCGAACAAAGGTGCAATATTCATGTAAAATAGTCCAGAATAACAGTGCAGCGTCCTGTCATTTCTGTGCATCATTTGCAATGAACATGCAGCGTTGATTCTGAGTCATCATTTCAATATCTCTGCCAAGTAGGACGTCCAAAGCGAGCTCTTAAGCTTTCAAGCATTTGGCTTGCATGGAGCATATTAGTGTACTTGGGGTTAGTGCGTTAAATCACTAAAGCTTAGGGAATAAACTTCATTGTGTAACTCATCCTACATCATTTGTGCTACACTGCTGGAAACAGTGTCTTAGAATAAGATTAAGACCTGTGTTCTCTACTAGAATACTAGACTTGTCCCTAGTGAGACAAGAGCTCAAACTGGATTGAGAGTTGCAAGCTTTGCTGACACATTCATTGGGTTGGGTGTGGAAAGGAAAGGTGCTAGTATAATCATTTTTGAGTCAGCATGCCATAGAAATGTAGATATTGCATTAATACATTACTGTAAGTGAAGATGACTCATATATTGCTTTTCCTATCATATTGACCTTATTCATGCAAGCACCATATTTGATTTTTAATGGGAATGACAACGAGGCTGTGTGGGATAGACTTACAGTCCATTCCTATTAATTACAAAAGATGGGGTGGCTGGGTAGCTCAGCGAGTATTGACGCCGACTACCACCCCTGGAGTCGCAAGTTTGAATCCAGGGCTTGCTGAGTGACTCCAGCCAGGTCTCCTAAGCAACCAAATTGGCCTGGTTGCTAGGGAGGGTAGAGTCACATGGGGTAACCTCCTCATGGTCGCTATAATGTGGTTCTCGCTCTCGGTGGGGTGCGTGGTGAGTTGTGCGTGGATGCTGCGGAGAGTAGCATGAGCCTCCACACGTGCTATGTCTCTGCGGTAAAGCACTCAACAAGCCACGTGATAAGATGCACGGATTGACAGTCTCAGACACAGAGGCAACTGAGATTCGTCCTCCGCCACCCGGACTGAGGCGAGTCACTACGCCACCACAAGGACTTAGAGCACATTGGGAATTGGGCATTCCAAATTGGGAAGAACAGGGGGAGAAAATCAAAAACAAAAATTAAATAAAAAATTAAAAGATGGTGCTAGCATGAATAAGGTTTATGGGTCAATGACGTGATTCTATTTTATTTATTTTTTTAGATCGATTAAGTTATTAAAAATGAAATTGACACAAAACAATTACTTGACTACATCTCTTCTATGATGAACATGTTATCAATTACTGAGTTCAAACTCATTAAGATATTTTTTATAGGGCTTAAAGTAAAAAATTTCGTTAAAAACAATTAGTAAAAAAAATTAATAAAAATGTCAGTCTCATTGAAAGCTGAAATTCTTGAAAAAGATGAACAATCTTTTATTATTATTATTATTATTATTATTATTATTATTATGAATAAGCAATTTTGTTAAAATATATATATATATATATATATATATATATATACTGTATATTTTTATTTATTTGTTTATTTATTTCAAACATGTATATAACTATTTAGTTTAAAGTAATTTTGATAATTAAAGAATTAAAAGTAAAAATGTCATGTGGCATAACAGACCAGAGACAGTAACAAATAAATAGTTTTAAAAAAAGGAAAAAAAGTCTCATTAAAAGCTGAAATTCTTGAAAAAATAAATGTTGGCATGAATAATGAAGAACAATCTTTTATTATTATTTCTTTTAAAAATGTATTTTGTTTTAAAATACTAATAATACAGATAATAATTAAATATATTATTACAAACATTTGAAAATGTTTTGCTGGTGTTACCAGCATGGTTGCCATTTTGTTGTCATGTGCCCATAAAAAAAGAAAAAGAAAAAAAAAACACTTTAAATAGAGAGGACCACTTTAGAGACTGTGTGAAGTTTTTAATATCTGAAAAAAAAAAAAAAAACAATCTGATGTTTTGTCATTTTTTTATGAAAATGCACATATTGTTCAGGTCAAATGGAGCAACCCTAAGAAAATGTCTTGATATTTGTGAGTCATTAGTGACTACAAATGTTTTGTACTTTGGAAAATAAATTTGAAAACTTTTTTGAAATTACTGATTAAATTGTGCACATTCTCATCTATTCAAGGTGCAAAAAAAGTGCTTTAATACCTTTTATTTGAAGGTTACACCACATGACATTTTTTAAGTCATTACATCATTTTTTATTTTATTTTGTTTTTTGGACAAAAATGTTATACTGTAGATGTTTTAAAAAAAAATTAAAAAAAAATAAATAAATAAAAAACATGGACTCGAAGATAAAATTTCTACAAACTTAATAGACGTGTTTTAAACTAGATTTTAAAAAGATTTCATTTTTATTACCTCCGACATCCTTATTTATCCACGACCCGTCAAGAAAGAACAGACAAAGTGGTCGACCAGAAGGATTTTTAAAATCTGGAGAGCAGGGAGGCTCACATGTACATAAATATTTGAAATTGTTATGTAGCTAGGTTGCTCCTTTATTGTAAGGGATTTTTTTTATCCATTTTATTGGCGGCCAGGTGAAAATTGAAAACTGATTGCTTAGAAAAGTAACAACACTCCTCTCCTCAACAAACTGCATGATTTGAGGTGCCATTCATGTCCGTAACAAAACAGTGCAGGACGAGTTACACACTAAAGTTTTTTACTTAGTGTTTGGAGTTTGTTCCACTAACCTTATCTATGAGCAACAGTAATAGCGATTCTTTCCTAAGCAAACAATTGATTAATGGAATTGAATTGTAATTGATATGCAATCCAGCAGTAATGTTGAATATTTCCCGACATTTGTAATGTATGTAATTCTCACCTTCTTTGGTTTGAGCTCCACTGGTGTTATTCTGGACGGGTCCACCATCGGTTTGGGTCTGCGGAGGTTCTCGATTAAACTCTGCCATTGTGTAGGAAGGCCGACGAAGACTCCTCGCTTCGCATCAAAAGACGTGTGAACACGATGCTCAAAGTTCTTCGGTGCTGAAATTTCTGGCCTCTTCTTTTTCTTTTTGCGAAACATTGTCAGATACAAGCAGAGACCTTTCAGAAGAAAGAAACGTGAGGAAAATGTTTACAAATGGATATTTTAGGGGCCTGGGTAGCTCAGCGAGTATTAACGCTGACTACCACCCCTGGAGTCGCGAGTTCGAATCCAGGGCGTGCTGAGTGACTCCAGCCAGGTCTCCTAAGCAACCAAATTGGCCTGGTTGCTAGGGAGGGTAGAGTCACATGGGGTAACCTCCTCGTGGTCACTATAATGTGGTTCTCGCTCTTGGTGGGGCGCGTGGTGAGTTGTGCGTGGATGCCGCGGAGAGTAGCATGAGCCTCCACACGCACTATGTCTCCGCGGTAACGCGCTCAACAAGTCACGTGATAAGATGTGTGGATTGATGGTCTCAGACGCGGAGGCAACTGAGATTCATCCTCCGCCACCCGGATTGAGGCGAGTCATTACGCCAACACGAGGACTTCGAGCGCATTGGGAATTGGGCATTCCACATTGGGGAGGAAAGGGGAGAAAATAAAAAATAAATAAATGGATATTTTAATGGATATTGGATATATTAATAGGAATAAAGATGGCAATCAATACATTTCACTAATATTATTCCATAATATGCTGCAATGTTGTACTCCAGACCCTTGTAAAATGCATATACTTTAGGTGTTACCATAGTAACTATCGGTTATCGGCAAAAATCTATGCCGATAGTCGCCGATAGTTTATTTTTATTTTTATTTTATTTTTTATTCCGCTGTGTTAGAACGGCTTGATTCTACAGTATAACAGCGGCCTCTATAGGTGAAATAAAAACAACCACGGAAACATTGTGTGCTGTATCTAAATCTTTCATCATTGACAATATTCACCTATATTTGTATCCTCACTTCAATGCATATTTTGTTATTTTGATTATATAATCAAGTTTTAAATTGAAGTGAGGGCATGCAAGGAAAACTGCGATTATATGGAAATGTGCTCCATCAGTCTATATATCGTATCTCCAAATGTATATCTTAATAATTATCAACCTTTTTCCTTATTAAACCTCACCTAATATATATATATCTGTCATTTTAAAATAAGAGTCCCCATGTGTTTTTGAGCTTTATAGTTAAAGGTCCTGCCTTATGCACCAAATTGGGATTTTGGTTGAACAATAAACTGCATCTGAATTTTCTCCCCAATTTGGAATGCCCAATTCCCAATGCGCTCTAAGTCCTCGTGGTGGCGTAGTGACTTGCCTCAATCCGGGTGGCGGAGGACGAATCTCAGTTGCCTCCGCGTCTGAAACCTTCATCCCGCGCATCTTATCACGTGGCTTGTTGAGGGCATTACCGCGGCAACGTAGCGCGTGTGGAGGCTTCACACTATTCTCTGCGGCATCCACGCACAACTCACCACACGCCCCACTGAGAGCGAGAACCACATTATAGTGACCACGAGGAGGTTACCCCATGTGACTCTACCCTCCCTAGCAACCGGGCCAATTTGGTTGCTTATGAGACCCGGTTGGAGTCAATCAGCACGCCCTGGATTCGAACTCGTGACTCCAGGGGTGGTAGGATTTTATTCATTTTTGACTTTTGAAGCCTATGTGTCTGTGCCCGTTACAGTAAGCACAGACTAAGTAAATGTTTTTAACATTATATAAATCAATTTTAAAAAACTGTCAGCCGATTAATCGGTTATCGGCCTTTTACAACACCTTAGATACTGGTATTGGTAAAATCCACTATCGGTCGACCTCTGATAACGATAATACTTAAGGCACACAGAAACTGAGTGATTCTTCATGAATGTACCCAGTTATCAATTCCAAACTTAGTGTGACAGAATTGAAATAATATATAGGGCTTTAATTTATATATATATATATATATATATATATATATATATATATATATATATATATATATATATGTCCAAACAAACATCAAATTACCATGGTACTTTTTGGTTGTTTTTGATAGGGGCTTTTCTATTTTTGTCAGTCCTTTTTTGCATATCACCGTTACACTAAAGCTGACCAAAATGTGTTGCATCAAGGCAAAAGGAATATAAGTCATCACATTTGTTCTTAGAATAGAAAATCCAACACAGACATAATTCCCAATTCAATGTCAGCATTTTTAATGCGTAAAGAAAGCATCGTTTCTGCCTGACATCTAAATCTTCTTTGGTCTGGCCGTTTTGCACATCGCAGGCTTTTTCTGTGCTTGTCTGTGTGTGTGTTCACATGTGAAATGAAGTATCTCGACTCAATTAGGGCTTACTCTTACAGGCCGCCCTGTAAATGACAGACAGGAAACTCAGATGGCCTGTGGCTCGTGCCTTTGGGTTCAAAGTGCATTAACTTGATAAAAGACTCTCAAAGCAGCTGACCTCCCATCACACTAAAGGACTGCTAATAACACAATTAACCATGAGCTTTCTCTCTCTCTCTCATTCTCTCGTCTGGGGAAAACATCCATTCATGTCATTGTCTTCTTGCCAATGGGTTTTCTGAAAGGTAAGGATGTTAAGTGACCTTGTTTGTTTGATGTAGCTTTTTTTCCAGTTTAGATACGATAAGTGTGTTCAGGTGAGGAAAATACTGGCCATTACAAAACGATCTTGACTCTCGTCAGATTTATATAATATTTTGCTCTTTCAGGGGCCCATTACACAACAGTAGGGCCCTATGAAATCAGTTTTATTTTTTCTAAATTCTGGTTTATTTTTTCCCTCAAATTCTGTGTTTTCCATGTTATTTTTTCTGAATTGCTTGTTTTCACGTTTAAATCAACTTTATCATCAAAAGGGTGTTTAATCAAATGAATTCATAAAAATGTAATCAAATGAAAATAGAACAATTAGGCTAATTTTCAGCATAACATTGCATTATTTTTAATATAATTAAGTGCTTATATTGCACAGTGCCTCCAGGATTTTGCAATCGCAAGAATTCTTGCATATTCAATCAATATCCGAATTATTTGTGGTAGCTTGCAATTTGATATAATTTACGCAATATTTTTCCGCATAAACCGTGAATCTGACGTTTTCCCATCACTTTCCTCCATGTTTGATTTTTGCTTAAAATTCACTTAGTTGGATAGTAAAATGTGCTTAGAATTTGAAGTGCTTCATACAGTATGAATCTGATAATTTAGGGGGTCTGGGTATCTCATTGAGTAAAGACGCTGACTATCACACCTAGAGTCGCGAGTTTGAATCCAGGGCGTGCTGAGTGACTCCAGTCAGGCTTCCTAAGCAACCAAATTGGCCCGGTTGCTAGGGAGGGTAGAGTCACATGGGGTAACCTCCTCGTGGTCGCTATAATGTGGTTCTCGCTCTCGGTGGGGCGCGTGGTGAGTTGTGCGTGGATGCCACGGAGAATAGCGTGAAGCCTCCACACGCGCTACGTCTCCGCGGTAACGTGCTCAACAAGCCACGTGATAAGATGCACGGATTGACGGTCTCAGACGTGGAGGCAACTGAGATTCGTCCTCCACCACCCGGATTGAGGCGAGTCACTACGCCACCACGAGGACTTAGAGCACATTGGAAATTGGGCATTCCGAATTGGGAAGAAAATGGGAGAAAATCAAAAACAAAAAAGAATCTGATCATTTTCAATATATGGCAAACACTTGTATATTAAATAAATGTTCATATGTGGTTTTCACTGATATGAAAATAAATGTACAGTACATAAATGCAACATATATTTAAAAATATTACAAAAACTGCCATTGTATGTATGTAACATATATTTTTTCCAAATACTTGTGGAATTTAAACATGTACATAAATGCTCAAATTTATCAATTGTAATTGTATATGTTCATATATGGCCATATAGCAGATTTCTGCATCAGACAATGTAATAATCGCAACAGGCCTAATTACTGAATCATCATTTGTGTTTTCAGTTTACAGATTTATTGTAGGTCTATTTTAACCTTAGAAATAATTTTTTTAGAACATTTTACAGTAATACAAAAATTATTTACGGGTCTTCCAATACAGTAGCCATATCACAAGTTTCACCAAAATGTATGGTATTTCTATGTATTTATTTCTTTTTTGCTTGCTAACTGCATATTCAGTTATTGTGCACAAAAATATTTACATTTAATTGCATTTACACCGTCACTGACACAAATTACACGTTTACAATGATGATTTGTGAGTTTTTGCTGCAAAACAACACAAAAAAAAAAAAAAACGCAATATTTGAGAAAAGCAAATTCAGTCATTTTGTGCCGGAATAATCAGGAAAAGTGTCGCGAAATCCTGGTGGGGCTGATTACAGCACAATCTAAAACACAGCATTATTTTTGGTCAAATAAAGTGCTTCACAACAGAGCATATAAACGAAATAGAGCACAGTATAAATAAAAACACTGATAAAATTATATCACTTTACAATAAGGTTGTATTTGTTAACATTAGGTATCATGAACTTACAATTAAAAATATTATTGTACAACATTTATTAATCTTGGTTAATTTATAAGGAAACAATTGTTGAGTGCTAATTCATGTTAGTTTATAATGCATTAACAATGTTAACATATATAACTTTAAATTTAAAACATTTGAGTATATGTTGAAACTAACATTGTTAACTAATTTTAACAAATGCAACCTTATTGTAAAGTGTTACTATAAAAATATATATTCAGTACAGCATTCTTGCATGTGAGATATTGCTTAAATATAAATAGATAAATAATATTAAATTGAGTATTACATTTTACTGTACAGTAGTACTGTATTTCTCTTGTAATTTCTTAAATTTTACACATCTATTTAAATTAAGCTTTTATACTGATTGAAGCCCTTTTAGTTTCCTTTGTGAATTTGACGGTAGTTCCTCACCTCCAGATAAGCAGTTTGTGAGTTGTCCTATAGTGTGAAGGCTGCATTTAATTATACAAATAGTTTGCATATGCTGCACGCTTAACACTGCATTTTTTTAGATGCTGTGTCAAGTAAACCTTTATTTGCTGCATCAAGCATTTTTAATATAAGAACGTGTTCATGCGGTGAATATGAATGGTGACTGAGGCTAACAGTCTTCCTAACATCTATTACTGTGTTCCACAGAAGAAAGAAACCATAGAAAGACAGTATTTACATCAGCAGCTGAGAGAGGCAACATTTCTGTTAAATTCTAGGATATCCCAATGTAATTCCCTTACTTACATCGGCATTGAAGGCGTTCCAGTTAAACCCCTTCATAAAACAACTAAATCTGACTGATTTGTTCAGGGTTAGATTGAAATCACCATCTACCACCCTTAAGCTAAATCACCCAAAAACTATTTTTGCAATATATTAATGACTATTCTCATTGGAAGGAAAATATCCCAAATGAGATCTCTTTAATATATCGATTGCTTTTCCTAGACGGCTATGACACTTACTCATTTACTTACTGTACTTGCAATTGACTCATTAGTGTACATTTTTCCCTAAGGAATTTTAGGAGAAACATCTAAGATAAAGTTGATATTAATGATACAAAACTGAGTCTCCAGAGCAATGAAAGAACAACCTCTGAGTGATATAATCTTCCTCTGGGTTGCATTTTGGAAGCAACAGCACACATTGTTGTAAAACGTATAGAAACTGCAGTCACATGCCTTCAATTACATGGATAATAACAACCTGACAATGACAATAAATACCAATTCAACTAATTGCCCTTTGGGAATAAAGGCTTCTCTAGATGGTAAGAGTATCTGTTTCTGTTTCATGAGGTCTCGGGACGAATATTGATCTGTGTGTGTTAACTGAATCCAGGAACTTCATCTATCAGTCTGATCTTTAAAACAAATGGCGTGTTTGGAATGGAATACTAGCTTACTACTTATTGAATAATGTGCAGTATGTACTGTATACTGCATACTATTTATTTAAAAAGTGAATCAGTAGGCCTTATTCCACAATAAACATTTCAAACTGTAGTTATGCTACATTGACGTCTCATGATTTCCCTCACGTTGCATGTTAAATTCAGCAAGTGGCATTCAGTTAGCATCTTAGGAATAAAAATGGTTATTTTGCATTTTTTATTTTGTGTAAAAAAAAAAAAGTCTTCAGTCTTGGCAGTCTGTTCAAACAAATGGTGAGTGATGAAACAGATGCTTAAAAAATGCTAGAAGGTCTAACAACACAAACTAGATTAAATACTGTAGTAATAGTGAAAGTATAGTATAGTAGTATGCTGTTCTGAACATAGCCAAAGATAGCATACTGTATTTCACTTTAGCATTAGCAAGCTAAATATTTCTCCTTTCTTTTCCCTGTATAAGCAGTTAAGAAATGTAATCGAAGTTAGTTTGCTCACTGGTAGCAGCTGATAACAGCATTTTTACGCACCAAACACACATATTGGAATCTCTGTTTTGTTTTTACAGCTATTGATTTTTTTTTTTTTTAAGAAAACGGTCACATAGCCCCAACCTCTCTGTCTCTTTTGAAACCTCACATCTATGAAATATCAGCTTGTGATGTTGAATGTTCCATCAAGATCATCAATGTTTTTTTGGCCATATGTGGCTGGTTATTAGGGACCAAGCACCGAAGATGCGTAGGCATCGATTGTATCTGTTTTCTTATCATTCTTCTGCTCTTGAAGTCTATGACAGCCCATAGAAATGTATGTAGGAAAATGGTGAAATTTGGCACACTAATAGAGGACACTCTCAAATGTGACTGACCCAAATTTGGGGTCTCTAACTTAAAATCTCTAGTGCCACCAACTGTTCAAACTGCACACACGTTTTTGCCAATAACATTTGAAGGCCTAGAAACAAAATTATTTTTTCATCTGATTCCTTGGGTCATGCCGATTCCCAAGAAGTCACATTGTTTTGAAGCTCCACCCACTATATTTTCTACCATTTTTACATTTCAGAAAAAATAACTTAGACCATATATCCGATTTGCTCGAAACCTTGCACGGATCATCTAAAAAATACTCATCACAAAAAGTTTTGGAAGTCATAAGGAAACCATTTACCGTAGCATTTTTGTATACCGCAACAACGAATTTGATGGCGAGCATGACAAATTGGACTTGAGGCTGTATCTTCGCAACACTTTAGCGTATTGACACAAAACTTGCTATATGCCATCACAAACATGACCTGAGGGTACCTGCAAAGTTTCGGCGCAGCACCGCTTAGTTGTCAGGAAATATGAAAAAAAAGAATTTTGCTTATAACTAATGAATAGTTGGACTAAAATCATTGCCTTGGTGCATAACGACTCGAATGAGACCTAATTTTCCTATGTCGCCGATTTTCGACATTGTCATAAAAAGCTGTATTTTACAAATGCGTTAAGCATTAAAGGTGCTATATGTAAGATTGACAACAAGCATTTGAAATGGGTACTGCAAGTTGTCTGCCCCGCCCCACACTCAAAGCTCATGCGGGTTGCCAGAATGTTCACACGCAAATTAGCCAACTCAGTATCCATTATAAAGGATTTCTGGGCTTTAAGCTGTCTCCATTTTCCAAAGGCATCTCCAATATATATCCTTGTTTTACTACGCCTCTGGTCATGGTGGTTTTTAGACAGATGGGGAGGCTTTTTAGGTCGGGTGGAATCTGTTATCTCTGATCCAGTTCGTTTGCTGGATTCCATGGCTGCAGTACGCAGTGTTGTTTGCCTGCAAACTTGTTCAAATCTGGCAACCCGGCGGTGCTGAAATACTATTGGTGAGTGGGCAGTGGGCGGGATCACACAGGCCAAAACATAAACAGAAATTCTGGCCCGGAATGGAAACTTCAAAGTAGAATATACTGGCTGTAGCATTGTTATCAAAGCCAGTATTTCAACCTTGCATGTTTCCTAATTCTCTAATGACATATTATGTTCATTTTATGATTTAGTACAGTAAAAATATTACATATAGCACCTTTAAAACATTACGAAACTTGGTATGCCTCATCGGCACGATGCCCTGGGGTATACCTCTAAAATATGGGGCCACCTTTTAGTCAGAAGTTATAATTAAATGTGAAAGAATGCTTGTAACGTTTTATTAATTTGGCCTATCGTCCTGTGATTGCTCTCTTTAGATTCCTTGGGTCATGCTGACCTACTTTTGCGAACTCCTCCTAGGCTATATATCAGATTTACACCAAATCTTAGCATCTAGGGACACTCTCAGCAAAAAGTTGGAATAAACTGCATTGTAATATAAGCAATATTATAAGTAATTTTTACAGTTTATTACTCTACAACATTGTAATGTAAGCAATATTACTTTATGCTACATATTACAATATTAGGTTGTTTATACTGCTTTTCTTGAAATCATAATCAGTAATGTCCAATCATACATGCTTAGCCCCGTAACTGCTGCTTGCAGCTATATATTTATGAATGCCATTTTTACTTCTTAAGCAATCAGAAAAACCTGAAAATGCTCAAATTAGACATTACTAAGATTTTCTCAATGATAGGCCGAACTCCAATGAGTTATTCGTTTTTTTTAGCATAAAAAACATGTCCTTTGGTATTATTGGAAAATCAGATATCAATCAATCCATGTGTTTTACTCTTCATTTTAAAAGCTGTTGTCATCCATTAATCTGAGGAAAAGAACAATATCAGCATTTCTTTATCTTAATATTGTCCAGAACATTATCCCTTGTGGACCATAATCCATTTAATACTGCAGCTAAAGTGGAAATATCAGCTTTCGAAAAGACTAATCTGTTTTCACTGTCACAGCATTTAATCCGGATTTGATACAATGACAGCATTTGATACAGACTGACAGTGACCTAAACAGAACACTTATTTTAGAGAAATAAAAGACCAAATCAAAGTGTACAGCCAATAGTACAGTATCCATCCATTCTTCCATCCTATCCATGCATCATCCATCCATCATTCTATCTG